>NW_026646432.1:0-163716 GCF_949987535.1 Balaenoptera acutorostrata
GATCAAGTGGCATTTATCCCAGGGATGCAAGGATTCTTCAATATACGCAAATCAATCAATGTGATACACCATATTAACAAACTGAAGAATAAAAACCATATGATCATCTCAATAGATGCAGAAAAAGCTTTTGACAAAATTCAACACCCAGTTATGATAAAAACTCTCCAGAAAGTGGGCATAGAGGGAACCTACCTCCACATAATAAAGGCCATATATGACAAACCCACAGCAAACATCATTCTCAATGGTGAAAAACTGAAAGCATTTCCTCTAAGATCAGGAACGAGACAAGGAGGTCCACTCTCACCACTATTATTCAACATAGTTCTGGAAGTCCTAGCCACGGCAATCAGAGAAGAAAAAGAAATAAAAGGAATACAAATGGGAAAAGAAGAAGTACAACTGTCACTGTTTGCGGACGACGTGATACTATACATAGAGAATCCTAAAACTGCCACCAGAAAACTGCTAGAGCTAATGAATGAATATGGTAAAGTTGCAGGATACAAAATGAATGCACAGAAATCTCTTGCATTCCTATACACGAATGATGAACAATCTGAAAGAGAAATTATGGAAACACTCCCATTTACCAGTGCAACAAAAAGAATAAAATACCTAGGAATAAACCTACCTAGGGAGACAAAAGACCTGTATGCAGAAAACGATAAGACACTGATGAAAGAAATTAAAGATGATACCAACAGATGGAGAGATATACCATGTTCTTGGATTGGAAGAATCAACATTGTGAAAATGAGTATACTACCCAAAGCAATATACAGATTCAATGCAATCCCTATCAAATTACCAATGGCATTTTTTACAGAGCTAGAACAAATCATCTTAAAATTTGTATGGAGTCACAAAAGACCCCGAATAGCCAAAGCAGTCTGGAGGGAAAAAAATGGAGCTGGAGGAATCAGACTCCCTGACTTCAGACTATACTACAAAGCTACAGTAATCAAGACAATATGGTACTGGCACAAAAACAGAAACACAGATCAATGGAACAAGATAGAAAAGCCCAGAGACTAACCCACGCACCTATGGTCAACTAATCTATGACAAAGGAGGCAAAGATATACAATGGAGAAAAGACAGTCTCTTCAATAAGTGGTGCTGGGAAAACTGGACAGCTCCATGTAAAAGAATGAAATTAGAATACTCCCTAACACCATACACAAAAATAAACTCAAAATGGATTAGAGACCTAAATATAAGACTGGACACTATAAAACTCTTAGAGGAAAACACAGGAAGAACACTCTTTGACATAAATCACAGCAAGATCTGTTTTGATCCACCTCCTAGAGTAATGGAAATAAAAACAAAAATAAACAAATGGGACCTAATGAAACTTCAAAGCTTTTGCACAGCAAACGAAACCGTAAACAAGACGAAGAGACAACCCTCGGAATGGGAGAAAATATTTGCAAACGAATCAACGGACAAAGGATTAATCTCCAAAATATATAAACAGCTCATTCAGCTCAATATTAAAGAAACAAACACCCCAATCCAAAAATGGGCAGAAGACCTAAATAGACATTTCTCCAAAGAAGACATACAGACGGCCACGAAGCACATGAAAAGATGCTCAACATCGCTAATTATTAGAGAAATGCCAATCAAAACTACAATGAGGTATCACCTCACTCCTGTTAGAATGGGCATCATCAGAAAATCTACAAACAACAAATGCTGGAGAGGGTGTGGAGAAAAGGGAACCCTCTTGCACTGTTGGTGGGAATGTAAATTGATACAGCCACTATGGAGAACAACACGGAGGTCCCTTAAAAAAACTAAAAATAGAATTACCATATGACCCAGCAATCCCACTACTGAGCATATACCCAGAGAAAACCGTAATTCAAAAAGACACATGCACCCGAATGTTCATTGCAGCACTATTTACAATAGCCAGGTCATGGAAGCAACCTAAATGCCCATCAACAGACGAATGGATAAAGAAGTTGTGGTACATATATACAATGGAATATTACTCAGCCATAAAAAGGAACGAAATTGAGTCATTTGTTGAGAAGTGGATGGCTCTAGAGACTGTCATACAGAGTGAAGTAAGTCAGAAAGAGAAAAACAAATATCGTATATTAATGCATGTATGTGGAACCTAGAAAAATGGTACAGATGAGCCGGTTTGCAGGGCAGAAGTTGAGACACAGATGTAGAGAATGGACATATGGACACCAAGGGGGGAAAACTGCGGTGGGGTGGGGATGGTGGTGTGCTGAATTGGGCGATTGGGATTGACATGTATACACTGATGTGTATAAAATTGATGCCTAATAAGAACCTGCAGTATAAAAAAACAAACAAACAAAACAACTAATATTAAACTTTCATTGGGTTATTTGTATGGAAATATGTTAATATAAATGTTTCAGACATTACATGAAATTTCTAAAAATCTTATATGTGTATTTGTATGGAAATATGTATGGAAATATGTTAATATAAATGTTTCAGACATTACATGAAATTTCTAAAAATCTTATATGTTCTGCTATAATGTTATAAGTAATAATCCTAGTTATTACTTTAAAATGTATATCTCAGAAATAACTAATTTTCTTGTCAACTGCATTATTATGAACTTTCATCAAATCTTTAACTGTGGTCGTTTTTAAGTCTTTTCTCATTTACAGACAGTTCTGGGTGTACTCTGATGCTTTGGCAAATATGTTCCTAGTAAAGGGTTTCACCTTCAAGAAATTCATGGCAAAGACTCTGACAAGTACAGGGTTCTGGTAACTGACTGTACTGCTGAACTGAATGAATAAGCATTTTCAGCACTCTCATGAAAAACTGATGAACTCAAAAAAGTGCTAACAAAAGATCAAGATGAAAAAAAAAATTTAATTACATGGGACTGAGTGAACTGATGAGGAGGAGTATAATTTTTGTGACTTTCTGTCTGAATTTAAAAAAAAATCCCACAAGGACTCAGAGGCAAAGAATATACAAATCAATTTTCACTGCAAAGTAAAGGAGCTGTTACAGTGGAGGATTACTGGACTGAATGTCAATATTATGACATAGTATGAGTGTGTTTCAGGTTTGGTCATTGCAATCGTTGTTGCTTTTGTTGTGGTCATCCATGTACAACGCTTCGTGTCAGTCTATTTATCTCTTGTAAAAATAAAATACACTGTGTGTGTGTGAAAAACAATGTCAACAAACAATAGGTGCTGAAGAAGTTGTGGAGAAAAGCGTAACCTCTCGGTCTGAGTGGGATGTAAACTGGTAACGGCCAAATAATAGGAACAGGACGGCAGTGCGTTTAAAGGTAAAAATTGAGTCACCATATGATCTGGAAGGCCCACTATTGGGCCTGTCACCTGTGAAAGCCAGAATCAAAAAGGCACGGGATGGAAAACCGTGTAATGCAGCAGTATTTACAACAGCCAAGACATGGAAGCAAACAAAATGTCCATCAACAGATAAATGGACAAAGAAGAAGTGGTACACATACCAAATGGAATAGTAGCCTCGGGAAAAAGATGAACAATGCCGTCTTCAGGACTACAGATGAGCCTAGAAATAATCATATTAGGTTAAGTAAGTCAAGAGGGAATGACAAATATCCTATGATACCATGTATACATGTTATCCTAAGATTGCTACCAATGAACATATTTCCACAGAAAAAGACACTCACGGACTTATCAAACAAACTAATGGTTAGCCAAAATGAAAGGTGGGAGGATGGATAAATTAGGACTACGGGGCTAACACAGATATACTAATGTATGTTAAATGTATATAAACATATAACATATAAACTATATGAATTATATAGTCACCAATACATATAAAATATAGAATGACAAAACACCTACCAAATACCAAGGGAGGTCTACGCAACATTCTGTAATAACATACACACAAGGTAACAGAATCCGAAGATGAACAGACATATGTAGGAATCATTGAGCAGATTCTGTACAGCCAGAAAACCACAACACTCTAATCAAATTTACTCCGATAAGAAATAGAAATTAAATTTAAAAAAACAAACATAAGTAAGGTGACATAAACTTCTGGGGGCTTGTCTCAGCACATCCCACTCTAATTTACAACCTTGGAACACTACCTCCAGGAAGACTCTTTTGCACTAGCAACAAGAGTGGAGAACGTAATAATGCTGCTGCCTTGTGGCTGTTTCCCATAACAGCAGCTTTAAACCAAGTGCTAATGGTTGCTTAAGAGTCACAAGGACTGCAGGGCTATAAATGACACCTGTCCTCAAAAAATGCCCTGGGGTAGGGAATAGGCAAGAAAATTCTACACATGACAAATGTTTCAAGAAGTCAATATGAAGAGGGAAGTTGTAGTCAGTCTTTAAAAAAAAAGGACATGCCTAAAGCTCAGTATAAGGAATTATTAGCCACATGCAAATCTAACGTGAAAAAGGTTTCAGCTCACACCAGTCAAATGACCATCAGCAAAAAGTCTACAAACTATAAAGGCTGAAGGGCTTTTAGAGAACTCTGTACCTTCTAGCTGCTGGTGGAACGTAAAGTGGTAACAGCACTGACGAAAACAGAATGGAGCTGCTTTAAAAGGTAAAAATTGAGCTACCATATGATGTGGCAGGGCACCTTTTGGGCCTATAAGCTAAGACCACCAGAATCGGAAAGACAGAGACAGGCAAATGTGCACTGCAGCAATATTGAAATAGCCAAGACATGGAAGCCAAAAAAAGGTCCATAAACAGATGAATGGACAAAGAAAAAGTGGTATATGGACAGAATGGAATAGTAGCCTAGGGAAAAAAATGAACAATGCCATTTTCAGGACTACAGAGGAGCCTAGAAATCATCATATTAGGTTAAGTAAGTCAAGAGGGAATGACCAATATCCTATGATATCAGGTATACATGTTATTCTACGATTGCTACCAATGAACATATTTCCACAGAGAAAGACACTCACAGACTTATCAAACAAACTAATGGTTAGCCAAAATGAAAGGTGGGAGGATGGATAAATTAGGACTATGGGGCTAACATACATATACTAATGTACGTTAAATGTATATAAACTATATGAATTAGATAGTCACCAATACATATAAAATACATAATGACAAAAACACCTACCAAATACCAAGGGAGGTCTACTCAACATTCTGTAATAACATACATGGTAACAGGATCCGAAGATGAACAGACATGCGTATGAATCATTGAGCAGATTCTGTACCAGCCAGACAATCAAAACACTCTAATCAAATTTACTCCGATAAGAAATAGAAATTAAATTTCAAAAACAAACATAAGTAAGGAGACATAAACTTCTGGGGGCTTGTCCCAGCACATGCCAGTGTAATTTACAACCTTGGAACACTACCTCCAGGAAGACTCTGTTGCCCCAGTAACAAGAGTTGAGAACGTAATAATGCTGCCGCCTTGTAGCTGTTTCCCACAACAGCAGCTTTACACCAAGTACTAATGGTTGCTTAATAGTCACAAGGACTGCAGGGCTCTAAATGACACCTGTCCTCAAAAAATGCCCTGGGGTAGGGAATAGGCAAGACAATTCAACACATGACAAATGTTTCAAGAAGTCAATATGAAGAGGGACGTTGTAGTCACTCTTTAAATAAAAAAGGACATGCCTAAAGCTCAGTATAAGGAATTATTAGCCACATGCAAATCCAACTTCCAAAAAGGTTTCAGCTCACACCAGTCAAATGACCATCAGCAAAAAGTCTACAAACTATAAAGGCTGAAGGGCTTTTAGAGAACTCTGTACCTTCTAGCTGCTGGTGGAACGTAAAGTGGTAACAGCACTAACGAAAACAGAATGGAGCTGCTTTAAAAGGTAAAAATTGAGCTACCATATGATGCGGCAGGGCACCTTTTGGGCCTATAACCTAAGACCACCAGAATCGGAAAGACAGAGGCAGGCAAATGTGCACTGCAGCAATATTGAAATAGCCAAGACATGGAAGCAAAAAAGAAAAGGTCCATAATCAGATGAATGGACAAAGAAGAAGTGGTATATGGACAGATTGGAATATCAGTCACACAAAAAATAAAAGAATGGCATATGCAGCACCACAGATGAGCCTAGAGATAATCACACAACGTGAAGTAAGTCAGAATGCGAAAGACAAATGCCCTATGATGTCCCTTATGTTATCTGAAAATTCATAAAAATGAACATATTTCCTAGAGAAAGGCAATCTCAGATTGAGAAGACAAACTTATGGTTAAGCCAAAGAAAAGGTGTGAGGAATGGATAAATTAGGATATTGGGGTTAACACACATATATTAATACATAGAAAATATATAATCCCCAAAGACCTATGGAATACCAAAAGTGGTCTACTCAACACTCTGTAACAACCTACATGGAAAAGGACCCAAAGATCAATAGATATATGTATATGTGTAAATGAACAAGATTCTGTACACCTAGAGAAAAAGACATTTTTCAATCAAATTTGCTCTGATAAAAACTACAACTTAAAGACACAGACAAGAATTACGGAGGCTAAAACTTATGGGGGTTTGTCCTGGCACATTCCACTCTAATCTGCAACCTAAAAGCACAACTTGCCGCAAGGTTCTGTTTCCCTAGCAAGCAGAGTTGGCAACGTAGAAATGCTGCCACCCTAAGGCCGTTTCCTCAAACACCAGCTTTAAATCTACTGCTAATGGTCACTAATATTCACAAGGACTGCAGGGCTGTAAATGATTCATGCCCTCAAAAAATGTCCTGGGGTAGGGAATGGCCAAAAAAATCCAAACGTGGCAAATTTTTCAAGAAGGCAATCTGAAGCTGTAACTTTAGCTCCATCTTAAAAAAAAAACGAAAAGAACATTGATAAACGCAAAACATCAGGAATTATGAGACGCAAGCAAATCCAATCTACACAAAGGTATCACCTCACAGCAGTCAGAATGACCATCAGCAAAATGTCAACAAACAGAGCATTAACCAAGATGGCGGAGTAGAAGGACGTGCTCTCACTCCCTCTTGCGAGAGCACCAGAATCACAACTGGCCGCTGGACAATCACTGACAGGAAGACCCTGGACTTCACCAAGGAGGATACCCCACGTCCAAGGACAGAGGAGAAGCCACAGGGAGATGGTAGGAGGGGCGCAATCAGAGTAAAATCAAATCCCATCACTGCTGGGTGGGTGACTCACAGACTGGCGAACACTTATACCACAGAAGTCCACCCACTGGAGTGAAGGTTCTGAGCCCCACGTCAGGCTTCCCAACCTGGGGGTCCTGCAACGGGAGGAGGAATTCCTAGAGAATCAGACTTTGAAGCCTAGTGGGAATTGACTGCAGGACTTCTACAGGACTGGGGGAAACAGACACCCCACTCTTGGAGGGCACACACAAAGTAGTGTGCGCATCGGGACCCAGGGGAAGGAGCAGTGACCCTGGGGGAGACTGAACCAGACCTACCTGCTGGTGTTGGGGGGGGTCTCCTGCAGAGGCGGGGGGTGGCTCTGTTTCACCTTGGGGACAAGGACACTGGCAGCGGAGGTTCTGGGAAGTGCTCCTTGGCGTGAGCCCTCCCAGAGCCTGCCATTAACCCCACCAAAGAGCCCAGGTAGGCTCCAGTGTTGGGTTGCCTCAGGCAAAACAACCAACAGGGAGGGGACCCAGGCCCACCCATCAACAGTCAAGTGGATTAAAGTTTTACTGAGCTCTGACCGCCACAGCAACAGTCAGCTCTACCCACCACCAGAGCCTCCCATCAAGCCTCTTAGATAGCCTCAACCACCAGAGGGCAGACAGCAGAAGCAAGAAAAACTACAATCCTGCAGCCTGTGGACCAAAAACCACAGTTACAGAAAGATAGACAAGATGAAAAGGCAGAGGGCTATGTACCAGATGAAGGAACAAGAAAAAACCCCAGAAACACAACTAAATGAAGTGGAGATAGGCAACCTTCCAGAAAAAGAATTCAGAATAATGATAGTGAAGATGATCCAGGACCTCGGAATAAGAATGGAGGCAAAGATTGAGAAGATGCAAGAAATGATTAACAAAGACCTAGAAGAATTAAAGAACAAACAAACAGAGATGACCAATACAATAACTGAAATGAAAACTACACTAGAAGGAATCAATAGCAGAATAACTGAGGCAGAAGAACGGATAAGTGACCTGGAAGACAGAATGGTGGAATTCACTGCTGCGGAACAGAATAAAGAAAAAAGAATGAAAAGAAAAGAAGACAGCCTAAGAGACCTCTGGGACAACATTAAACGCAACAACATTCGCATTATAGGGGTCCCAGAAGGAGAAGAGAGAGAGAAAGGACCAGAGAAAATATCTGAAGAGATTATAGTCGAAAACTTCCCTAACATGGGAAAGGAAATAGCCACCCAAGTCCAGCAAGCGCAGAGAGTCCCATACAGGATCAACCCAAGGAGAAACACACCGAGACACATAGTAATCAAAGTGGCAAAAATTAAAGACAAAGAAAAATTATTGAAAGCAGCAAGGGAAAAACGACAAATAACATACAAGGGAACTCCCATAAGGTTAACAGCTGATTTCTCAGCAGAAACTCTACAAGCCAGAAGGGAGTGGCATGATATACTTCAAGTGATGAAAGGGAAGAACCTACAACCGAGATTACTCTACCCGGCAAGGATCTCATGTAGATTTGATGGAGAAATCAAAAGCTTTACAGACAAGCAAAAGCTACGAGAATTCAGCACCACCAAACCAGCTCTACAACAAATGCTAAAGGAACTTCTCTAAGTGGGAAACACAAGAGAAGAAAAGGACCTACAAAAACAAACCCAAAACAATTAAGAAAATGGTCACAGGAACATACATATCGATAATTACCTTAAACGTGAATGGATTAAATGCCCCAACCAAAAGACATAGACTGGCTGAATGGATACAAAAACAAGACCCATATATATGCTGTCTACAAGAGACCCACTTTAGACCTAGGGACACATACAGACTGAAAGTGAGGGGATGGGAAAAGATATTCCATGCAAATGGAAATCAAAAGAAAGCTGGAGAGTAGCTATACTCGTATCAGATAAAATAGACTTGAAAATAAAGAATGTTGCAAGAGACAAGGAAGGACACTACATAATGATCAAGGGATCAATCCAAGAAGAAGATATAACGATTATAAATATATATGCACCCAACCTAGGAGCACCTCAATACATAAGGCAACTGCTAACAGCTATAAAAGAGGAAATCGACAGTAACACAATAATAGTGGGGGGCTTTAACACCTCACTTACACCAAAGGACAGATCATCCAAAATGAAAATGAATAAGGAAACAGAAGCTTTAAATGACACAATAGACCAGTTAGAGTTAATGGATATATATAGGACATTCCATCCAAAAACAGCAGATTACACGTTCTTCTCAAGTGCGCACGGAACATTCTCCAGGATAGATCACATCTTGGGTCACAAATCAAGCCTCAGTAAATTTAAGAAAATTGAAATCATATCAAGCATCTTTTCGGACCACAACGCTATGAGATTAGAAATGAATTACAGGGGAAAAAAACGTAAAACAGACAAACACATGGAGGCTAAACAATACGTTACTAAATAACCAAGAGATCACTGAAGAAAATCAGAGAGGCAATCAAAAAATACCTAGAGACAAATGACAATGAAAACACGACGACCCAAAACCTATGGGATGCAGCAAAAGCAGTTCTAAGAGGGAAGTTTATCGCTATACAAGCCTGTCTCAAGAAACAAGAAAAATCTCAAGTAAACAATCTAACCTTACACCTAAAGAAACTAGAGAAAGAAGAACAAACAAAACCCAAAGTTAGCAGAAGGAAAGAAATCATAAAGATCAGAGCAGAAATAAATGAAATAGAGACAAAGAAAACAATAGCAAAGATCAATAAAACTAAAAGTTGCTTCTTTGAGAAGATAAACAAAATTGATAAGCCATTAGCCAGACTCATCAAGAGAAAGAGGGAGAGGACTCAAATCAATAGAATCCGAAATGAAAAAGGAGAAGTTACAACAGACACCGCAGAAATACAAAGCATCCTAAGAGACTACTACAAGCAACTTTATGCCAATAAAATGGACAACCTGGAAGAAATGGACACATTTTTAGAAAGGCATAACCTTCCAAGACTGAACCAGGAAGAAACAGAAAATATGAACAGACCAATCACAAGTAATGAAATTGAAACTGTGATTAAAAATCTTCCAACAAACAAAAGTCCAGGACCAGATGGCTTCACAGGTGAATTCTGTCAAACATTTAGAGAAGAGCTAACACCTATCCTTCTCAAACTCTTCTGGAAGGAACCCTCCCAAACTCATTCTATGAGGCCACCATCACCCTGATACCAAAACCAGACAAAGACACTACAAAAAAAGAAAATTACAGACCAATATCACTGATGAATACAGATGCAAAAATCCTCAACAAAATACTAGCAAACAGAATCCAACATCACATTAAAAGGATCATACACCACGATCAAGTGGCATTTATCCCAGGGATGCAAGGATTCTTCAATATACGCAAATCAATCAATGTGATACACCATATTAACAAACTGAAGAATAAAAACCATATGATCATCTCAATAGATGCAGAAAAAGCTTTTGACAAAATTCAACACCCAGTTATGATAAAAACTCTCCAGAAAGTGGGCATAGAGGGAACCTACCTCCACATAATAAAGGCCATATATGACAAACCCACAGCAAACATCATTCTCAATGGTGAAAAACTGAAAGCATTTCCTCTAAGATCAGGAACGAGACAAGGAGGTCCACTCTCACCACTATTATTCAACATAGTTCTGGAAGTCCTAGCCACGGCAATCAGAGAAGAAAAAGAAATAAAAGGAATACAAATGGGAAAAGAAGAAGTACAACTGTCACTGTTTGCGGACGACGTGATACTATACATAGAGAATCCTAAAACTGCCACCAGAAAACTGCTAGAGCTAATGAATGAATATGGTAAAGTTGCAGGATACAAAATGAATGCACAGAAATCTCTTGCATTCCTATACACGAATGATGAACAATCTGAAAGAGAAATTATGGAAACACTCCCATTTACCAGTGCAACAAAAAGAATAAAATACCTAGGAATAAACCTACCTAGGGAGACAAAAGACCTGTATGCAGAAAACGATAAGACACTGATGAAAGAAATTAAAGATGATACCAACAGATGGAGAGATATACCATGTTCTTGGATTGGAAGAATCAACATTGTGAAAATGAGTATACTACCCAAAGCAATATACAGATTCAATGCAATCCCTATCAAATTACCAATGGCATTTTTTACGGAGCTAGAACAAATCATCTTAAACTTTGTATGGAGTCACAAAAGACCCCGAATAGCCAAAGCAGTCTGGAGGGAAAAAAAATGGAGCTGGAGGAATCAGACTCCCTGACTTCAGACTATACTACAAAGCTACAGTAATCAAGACAATATGGTACTGGCACAAAAACAGAAACACAGATCAATGGAACAAGATAGAAAAGCCCAGAGACTAACCCACGCACCTGTGGTCAACTAATCTATGACAAAGGAGGCAAAGATATACAATGGAGAAAAGACAGTCTCTTCAATAAGTGGTGCTGGGAAAACTGGACAGCTCCATGTAAAAGAATGAAATTAGAATACTCCCTAACACCATACACAAAAATAAACTCAAAATGGATTAGAGACCTAAATATAAGACTGGACACTATAAAACTCTCAGAGGAAAACACAGGAAGAACACTCTTTGACATAAATCACAGCAAGATCTGTTTTGATCCACCTCCTAGAGTAATGGAAATAAAAACAAAAATAAACAAATGGGACCTAATGAAACTTCAAAGCTTTTGCACAGCAAACGAAACCGTAAACAAGACGAAGAGACAACCCTCGGAATGGGAGAAAATATTTGCAAACGAATCAACGGACAAAGGATTAATCTCCAAAATATATAAACAGCTCATTCAGCTCAATATTAAAGAAACAAACACCCCAATCCAAAAATGGGCAGAAGACCTAAATAGACATTTCTCCAAAGAAGACATACAGACGGCCACGAAGCACATGAAAAGATGCTCAACATCGCTAATTATTAGAGAAATGCCAATCAAAACTACAATGAGGTATCACCTCACTCCTGTTAGAATGGGCATCATCAGAAAATCTACAAACAACAAATGCTGGAGAGGGTGTGGAGAAAAGGGAACCCTCTTGCACTGTTGGTGGGAATGTAAATTGATACAGCCACTATGGAGAACAACACGGAGGTCCCTTAAAAAAACTAAAAATAGAATTACCATATGACCCAGCAATCCCACTACTGAGCATATACCCAGAGAAAACCGTAATTCAAAAAGACACATGCACCCGAATGTTCATTGCAGCACTATTTACAATAGCCAGGTCATGGAAGCAACCTAAATGCCCATCAACAGACGAATGGATAAAGAAGTTGTGGTACATATATACAATGGAATATTACTCAGCCATAAAAAGGAACGAAATTGAGTCATTTGTTGAGAAGTGGATGGCTCTAGAGACTGTCATACAGAGTGAAGTAAGTCAGAAAGAGAAAAACAAATATCGTATATCAATGCATGTATGTGGAACCTAGAAAAATGGTACAGATGAGCTGGTTTGCAGGGCAGAAGTTGAGACACAGATGTAGAGAATGGACATATGGACACCAAGGGGGGAAAACTGCGGTGGGGTGGGGATGGCGGTGTGCTGAATTGGGCGATTGGGATTGACATGTATACACTGATGTGTATAAAATTGATGCCTAATAAGAACCTGCAGTATAAAAAAACAAACAAACAAAACAACTAATATTAAACTTTCATTGGGTTATTTGTATGGAAATATGTTAATATAAATGTTTCAGACATTACATGAAATTTCTAAAAATCTTATATGTGTATTTGTATGGAAATATGTATGGAAATATGTTAATATAAATGTTTCAGACATTACATGAAATTTCTAAAAATCTTATATGTTCTGCTATAATGTTATAAGTAATAATCCTAGTTATTACTTTAAGATGTATATCTCAGAAATAACTAATTTTCTTGTCAACTGCATTATTATGAACTTTCATCAAATCTTTAACTGTGGTCGTTTTTAAGTCTTTTCTCATTTACAGACAGTTCTGGGTGTACTCTGATGCTTTGGCAAATATGTTCCTAGTAAAGGGTTTCACCTTCAAGAAATTCATGGCAAAGACTCTGACAAGTACAGGGTTCTGGTAACTGACTGTACTGCTGAACTGAATGAATAAGCATTTTCAGCACTCTCATGAAAAACTGATGAACTCAAAAAAGTGCTAACAAAAGATCAAGATGAAAAAAAAAATTTAATTACATGGGACTGAGTGAACTGATGAGGAGGAGTATAATTTTTGTGACTTTCTGTCTGAATTTAAAAAAAAATCCCACAAGGACTCAGAGGCAAAGAATATACACATCAATTTTCACTGCAAAGTAAAGGAGCTGTTACAGTGGAGGATTACTGGACTGAATGTCAATATTATGACATAGTACGAGTGTGTTTCAGGTTTGGTCATTGCAATCGTTGTTGCTTTTGTTGTGGTCATCCATGTACAACGCTTCGTGTCAGTCTATTTATCTCTTGTAAAAATAAAATACACTGTGTGTGTGTGAAAAACAATGTCAACAAACAATAGGTGCTGAAGAAGTTGTGGAGAAAAGCGTAACCTCTCGGTCTGAGTGGGATGTAAACTGGTAACGGCCAAATAATAGGAACAGGACGGCAGTGCGTTTAAAGGTAAAAATTGAGTCACCATATGATCTGGAAGGCCCACTATTGGGCCTGTCACCTGTGAAAGCCAGAATCAAAAAGGCACGGGATGGAAAACCGTGTAATGCAGCAGTATTTACAACAGCCAAGACATGGAAGCAAACAAAATGTCCATCAACAGATAAATGGACAAAGAAGAAGTGGTACACATACCAAATGGAATAGTAGCCTCGGGAAAAAGATGAACAATGCCGTCTTCAGGACTACAGATGAGCCTAGAAATAATCGTATTAGGTTAAGTAAGTCGTCAAGAGGGAATGACAAATATCCTATGATACCATGTATACATGTTATCCTAAGATTGCTACCAATGAACATATTTCCACAGAAAAAGACACTCACGGACTTATCAAACAAACTAATGGTTAGCCAAAATGAAAGGTGGGAGGATGGATAAATTAGGACTATGGGGCTAACACAGATATACTAATGTATGTTAAATGTATATAAACATATAACATATAAACTATATGAATTATATAGTCACCAATACATATAAAATATAGAATGACAAAACACCTACCAAATACCAAGGGAGGTCTACGCAACATTCTGTAATAACATACACACAAGGTAACAGAATCCGAAGATGAACAGACTTATGTAGGAATCATTGAGCAGATTCTGTACAGCCAGAAAACCACAACACTCTAATCAAATTTACTCCGATAAGAAATAGAAATTAAATTTAAAAAAACAAACATAAGTAAGGTGACATAAACTTCTGGGGGCTTGTCTCAGCACATCCCACTCTAATTTACAACCTTGGAACACTACCTCCAGGAAGACTCTTTTGCACTAGCAACAAGAGTGGAGAACGTAATAATGCTGCTGCCTTGTGGCTGTTTCCCATAACAGCAGCTTTAAACCAAGTGCTAATGGTTGCTTAAGAGTCACAAGGACTGCAGGGCTATAAATGACACCTGTCCTCAAAAAATGCCCTGGGGTAGGGAATAGGCAAGAAAATTCTACACATGACAAATGTTTCAAGAAGTCAATATGAAGAGGGAAGTTGTAGTCCGTCTTTAAAAAAAAAGGACATGCCTAAAGCTCAGTATAAGGAATTATTAGCCACATGCAAATCTAACGTGAAAAAGGTTTCAGCTCACACCAGTCAAATGACCATCAGCAAAAAGTCTACAAACTGTAAAGGCTGAAGGGCTTTTAGAGAACTCTGTACCTTCTAGCTGCTGGTGGAACGTAAAGTGGTAACAGCACTGACGAAAACAGAATGGAGCTGCTTTAAAAGGTAAAAATTGAGCTACCATATGATGTGGCAGGGCACCTTTTGGGCCTATAAGCTAAGACCACCAGAATCGGAAAGACAGAGACAGGCAAATGTGCACTGCAGCAATATTGAAATAGCCAAGACATGGAAGCCAAAAAAAGGTCCATAAACAGATGAATGGACAAAGAAAAAGTGGTATATGGACAGAATGGAATAGTAGCCTAGGGAAAAAAATGAACAATGCCATTTTCAGGACTACCGAGGAGCCTAGAAATCATCATATTAGGTTAAGTAAGTCAAGAGGGAATGACCAATATCCTATGATATCAGGTATACATGTTATTCTACGATTGCTACCAATGAACATATTTCCACAGAGAAAGACACTCACAGACTTATCAAACAAACTAATGGTTAGCCAAAATGAAAGGTGGGAGGATGGATAAATTAGGACTATGGGGCTAACATACATATACTAATGTACGTTAAATGTATATAAACTCTATGAATTAGATAGTCACCAATACATATAAAATACATAATGACAAAAACACCTACCAAATACCAAGGGAGGTCTACTCAACATTCTGTAATAACATACATGGTAACAGGATCCGAAGATGAACAGACATGCGTATGAATCATTGAGCAGATTCTGTACCAGCCAGACAATCAAAACACTCTAATCAAATTTACTCCGATAAGAAATAGAAATTAAATTTCAAAAACAAACATAAGTAAGGAGACATAAACTTCTGGGGGCTTGTCCCAGCACATGCCAGTGTAATTTACAACCTTGGAACACTACCTCCAGGAAGACTCTGTTGCCCCAGTAACAAGAGTTGAGAACGTAATAATGCTGCCGCCTTGTAGCTGTTTCCCACAACAGCAGCTTTACACCAAGTACTAATGGTTGCTTAATAGTCACAAGGACTGCAGGGCTGTAAATGACACCTGTCCTCAAAAAATGCCCTGGGGTAGGGAATAGGCAAGACAATTCAACACATGACAAATGTTTCAAGAAGTCAATATGAAGAGGGAAGTTGTAGTCACTCTTTAAATAAAAAAGGACATGCCTAAAGCTCAGTATAAGGAATTATTAGCCACATGCAAATCCAACTTCCAAAAAGGTTTCAGCTCACACCAGTCAAATGACCATCAGCAAAAAGTCTACAAACTATAAAGGCTGAAGGGCTTTTAGAGAACTCTGTACCTTCTAGCTGCTGGTGGAACGTAAAGTGGTAACAGCACTAACGAAAACAGAATGGAGCTGCTTTAAAAGGTAAAAATTGAGCTACCATATGATGCGGCAGGGCACCTTTTGGGCCTATAACCTAAGACCACCAGAATCGGAAAGACAGAGGCAGGCAAATGTGCACTGCAGCAATATTGAAATAGCCAAGACATGGAAGCAAAAAAGAAAAGGTCCATAATCAGATGAATGGACAAAGAAGAAGTGGTATATGGACAGATTGGAATATCAGTCACACAAAAAATAAAAGAATGGCATATGCAGCACCACAGATGAGCCTAGAGATAATCACACAACGTGAAGTAAGTCAGAATGCGAAAGACAAATGCCCTATGATGTCCCTTATGTTATCTGAAAATTCATAAAAATGAACATATTTCCTAGAGAAAGGCAATCTCAGATTGAGAAGACAAACTTATGGTTAAGCCAAAGAAAAGGTGTGAGGAATGGATAAATTAGGATATTGGGGTTAACACACATATATTAATACATAGAAAATATATAATCCCCAAAGACCTATGGAATACCAAAAGTGGTCTACTCAACACTCTGTAACAACCTACATGGAAAAGGACCCAAAGATCAATAGATATATGTATATGTGTAAATGAACAAGATTCTGTACACCTAGAGAAAAAGACATTTTTCAATCAAATTTGCTCTGATAAAAACTACAACTTAAAGACACAGACAAGAATTACGGAGGCTAAAACTTATGGGGGTTTGTCCTGGCACATTCCACTCTAATCTGCAACCTAAAAGCACAACTTGCCGCAAGGTTCTGTTTCCCTAGCAAGCAGAGTTGGCAACGTAGAAATGCTGCCACCCTAAGGCCGTTTCCTCAAACACCAGCTTTAAATCTACTGCTAATGGTCACTAATATTCACAAGGACTGCAGGGCTGTAAATGATTCATGCCCTCAAAAAATGTCCTGGGGTAGGGAATGGCCAAAAAAATCCAAACGTGGCAAATTTTTCAAGAAGGCAATCTGAAGCTGTAACTTTAGCTCCATCTTAAAAAAAAAACGAAAAGAACATTGATAAACGCAAAACATCAGGAATTATGAGACGCAAGCAAATCCAATCTACACAAAGGTATCACCTCACAGCAGTCAGAATGACCATCAGCAAAATGTCAACAAACAGAGCATTAACCAAGATGGCGGAGTAGAAGGACGTGCTCTCACTCCCTCTTGCGAGAGCACCAGAATCACAACTGGCCGCTGGACAATCACTGACAGGAAGACCCTGGACTTCACCAAGGAGGATACCCCACGTCCAAGGACAGAGGAGAAGCCACAGGGAGATGGTAGGAGGGGCGCAATCAGAGTAAAATCAAATCCCATCACTGCTGGGTGGGTGACTCACAGACTGGCGAACACTTATACCACAGAAGTCCACCCACTGGAGTGAAGGTTCTGAGCCCCACGTCAGGCTTCCCAACCTGGGGGTCCTGCAACGGGAGGAGGAATTCCTAGAGAATCAGACTTTGAAGCCTAGTGGGAATTGACTGCAGGACTTCTACAGGACTGGGGGAAACAGAGACCCCACTCTTGGAGGGCACACACAAAGTAGTGTGCGCATCGGGACCCAGGGGAAGGAGCAGTGACCCTGGGGGAGACTGAACCAGACCTACCTGCTGGTGTTGGGGGGGGTCTCCTGCAGAGGCGGGGGGTGGCTCTGTTTCACCTTGGGGACAAGGACACTGGCAGCGGAGGTTCTGGGAAGTGCTCCTTGGCGTGAGCCCTCCCAGAGCCTGCCATTAACCCCACCAAAGAGCCCAGGTAGGCTCCAGTGTTGGGTTGCCTCAGGCAAAACAACCAACAGGGAGGGGACCCAGGCCCACCCATCAACAGTCAAGTGGATTAAAGTTTTACTGAGCTCTGACCGCCACAGCAACAGTCAGCTCTACCCACCACCAGAGCCTCCCATCAAGCCTCTTAGATAGCCTCAACCACCAGAGGGCAGACAGCAGAAGCAAGAAAAACTACAATCCTGCAGCCTGTGGACCAAAAACCACAGTTACAGAAAGATAGACAAGATGAAAAGGCAGAGGGCTATGTACCAGATGAAGGAACAAGAAAAAACCCCAGAAACACAACTAAATGAAGTGGAGATAGGCAACCTTCCAGAAAAAGAATTCAGAATAATGATAGTGAAGATGATCCAGGACCTCGGAATAAGAATGGAGGCAAAGATTGAGAAGATGCAAGAAATGATTAACAAAGACCTAGAAGAATTAAAGAACAAACAAACAGAGATGACCAATACAATAACTGAAATGAAAACTACACTAGAAGGAATCAATAGCAGAATAACTGAGGCAGAAGAACGGATAAGTGACCTGGAAGACAGAATGGTGGAATTCACTGCTGCGGAACAGAATAAAGAAAAAAGAATGAAAAGAAAAGAAGACAGCCTAAGAGACCTCTGGGACAACATTAAACGCAACAACATTCGCATTATAGGGGTCCCAGAAGGAGAAGAGAGAGAGAAAGGACCAGAGAAAATATCTGAAGAGATTATAGTCGAAAACTTCCCTAACATGGGAAAGGAAATAGCCACCCAAGTCCAGCAAGCGCAGAGAGTCCCATACAGGATCAACCCAAGGAGAAACACACCGAGACACATAGTAATCAAAGTGGCAAAAATTAAAGACAAAGAAAAATTATTGAAAGCAGCAAGGGAAAAACGACAAATAACATACAAGGGAACTCCCATAAGGTTAACAGCTGATTTCTCAGCAGAAACTCTACAAGCCAGAAGGGAGTGGCATGATATACTTCAAGTGATGAAAGGGAAGAACCTACAACCGAGATTACTCTACCCGGCAAGGATCTCATGTAGATTTGATGGAGAAATCAAAAGCTTTACAGACAAGCAAAAGCTACGAGAATTCAGCACCACCAAACCAGCTCTACAACAAATGCTAAAGGAACTTCTCTAAGTGGGAAACACAAGAGAAGAAAAGGACCTACAAAAACAAACCCAAAACAATTAAGAAAATGGTCACAGGAACATACATATCGATAATTACCTTAAACGTGAATGGATTAAATGCCCCAACCAAAAGACATAGACTGGCTGAATGGATACAAAAACAAGACCCATATATATGCTGTCTACAAGAGACCCACTTTAGACCTAGGGACACATACAGACTGAAAGTGAGGGGATGGGAAAAGATATTCCATGCAAATGGAAATCAAAAGAAAGCTGGAGAGTAGCTATACTCGTATCAGATAAAATAGACTTGAAAATAAAGAATGTTGCAAGAGACAAGGAAGGACACTACATAATGATCAAGGGATCAATCCAAGAAGAAGATATAACGATTATAAATATATATGCACCCAACCTAGGAGCACCTCAATACATAAGGCAACTGCTAACAGCTATAAAAGAGGAAATCGACAGTAACACAATAATAGTGGGGGGCTTTAACACCTCACTTACACCAAAGGACAGATCATCCAAAATGAAAATGAATAAGGAAACAGAAGCTTTAAATGACACAATAGACCAGTTAGAGTTAATGGATATATATAGGACATTCCATCCAAAAACAGCAGATTACACGTTCTTCTCAAGTGCGCACGGAACATTCTCCAGGACAGATCACATCTTGGGTCACAAATCAAGCCTCAGTAAATTTAAGAAAATTGAAATCATATCAAGCATCTTTTCGGACCACAACGCTATGAGATTAGAAATGAATTACAGGGGAAAAAAACGTAAAACAGACAAACACATGGAGGCTAAACAATACGTTACTAAATAACCAAGAGATCACTGAAGAAAATCAGAGAGGCAATCAAAAAATACCTAGAGACAAATGACAATGAAAACACGACGACCCAAAACCTATGGGATGCAGCAAAAGCAGTTCTAAGAGGGAAGTTTATCGCTATACAAGCCTGTCTCAAGAAACAAGAAAAATCTCAAGTAAACAATCTAACCTTACACCTAAAGAAACTAGAGAAAGAAGAACAAACAAAACCCAAAGTTAGCAGAAGGAAAGAAATCATAAAGATCAGAGCAGAAATAAATGAAATAGAGACAAAGAAAACAATAGCAAAGATCAATAAAACTAAAAGTTGCTTCTTTGAGAAGATAAACAAAATTGATAAGCCATTAGCCAGACTCATCAAGAGAAAGAGGGAGAGGACTCAAATCAATAGAATCCGAAATGAAAAAGGAGAAGTTACAACAGACACCGCAGAAATACAGAGCATCCTAAGAGACTACTACAAGCAACTTTATGCCAATAAAATGGACAACCTGGAAGAAATGGACACATTTTTAGAAAGGCATAACCTTCCAAGACTGAACCAGGAAGAAACAGAAAATATGAACAGACCAATCACAAGTAATGAAATTGAAAGTGTGATTAAAAATCTTCCAACAAACAAAAGTCCAGGACCAGATGGCTTCACAGGTGAATTCTGTCAAACATTTAGAGAAGAGCTAACACCTATCCTTCTCAAACTCTTCTGGAAGGAACCCTCCCAAACTCATTCTATGAGGCCACCATCACCCTGATACCAAAACCAGACAAAGACACTACAAAAAAAGAAAATTACAGACCAATATCACTGATGAATACAGATGCAAAAATCCTCAACAAAATACTAGCAAACAGAATCCAACATCACATTAAAAGGATCATACACCACGATCAAGTGGCATTTATCCCAGGGATGCAAGGATTCTTCAATATACGCAAATCAATCAATGTGATACACCATATTAACAAACTGAAGAATAAAAACCATATGATCATCTCAATAGATGCAGAAAAAGCTTTTGACAAAATTCAACACCCAGTTATGATAAAAACTCTCCAGAAAGTGGGCATAGAGGGAACCTACCTCCACATAATAAAGGCCATATATGACAAACCCACAGCAAACATCATTCTCAATGGTGAAAAACTGAAAGCATTTCCTCTAAGATCAGGAACGAGACAAGGAGGTCCACTCTCACCACTATTATTCAACATAGTTCTGGAAGTCCTAGCCACGGCAATCAGAGAAGAAAAAGAAATAAAAGGAATACAAATGGGAAAAGAAGAAGTACAACTGTCACTGTTTGCGGACGACGTGATACTATACATAGAGAATCCTAAAACTGCCACCAGAAAACTGCTAGAGCTAATGAATGAATATGGTAAAGTTGCAGGATACAAAATGAATGCACAGAAATCTCTTGCATTCCTATACACGAATGATGAACAATCTGAAAGAGAAATTATGGAAACACTCCCATTTACCAGTGCAACAAAAAGAATAAAATACCTAGGAATAAACCTACCTAGGGAGACAAAAGACCTGTATGCAGAAAACGATAAGACACTGATGAAAGAAATTAAAGATGATACCAACAGATGGAGAGATATACCATGTTCTTGGATTGGAAGAATCAACATTGTGAAAATGAGTATACTACCCAAAGCAATATACAGATTCAATGCAATCCCTATCAAATTACCAATGGCATTTTTTACGGAGCTAGAACAAATCATCTTAAAATTTGTATGGAGTCACAAAAGACCCCGAATAGCCAAAGCAGTCTGGAGGGAAAAAAAATGGAGCTGGAGGAATCAGACTCCCTGACTTCAGACTATACTACAAAGCTACAGTAATCAAGACAATATGGTACTGGCACAAAAACAGAAACACAGATCAATGGAACAAGATAGAAAAGCCCAGAGACTAACCCACGCACCTATGGTCAACTAATCTATGACAAAGGAGGCAAAGATATACAATGGAGAAAAGACAGTCTCTTCAATAAGTGGTGCTGGGAAAACTGGACAGCTCCATGTAAAAGAATGAAATTAGAATACTCCCTAACACCATACACAAAAATAAACTCAAAATGGATTAGAGACCTAAATATAAGACTGGACACTATAAAACTCTTAGAGGAAAACACAGGAAGAACACTCTTTGACATAAATCACAGCAAGATCTGTTTTGATCCACCTCCTAGAGTAATGGAAATAAAAACAAAAATAAACAAATGGGACCTAATGAAACTTCAAAGCTTTTGCACAGCAAACGAAACCGTAAACAAGACGAAGAGACAACCCTCGGAATGGGAGAAAATATTTGCAAACGAATCAACGGACAAAGGATTAATCTCCAAAATATATAAACAGCTCATTCAGCTCAATATTAAAGAAACAAACACCCCAATCCAAAAATGGGCAGAAGACCTAAATAGACATTTCTCCAAAGAAGACATACAGACGGCCACGAAGCACATGAAAAGATGCTCAACATCGCTAATTATTAGAGAAATGCCAATCAAAACTACAATGAGGTATCACCTCACTCCTGTTAGAATGGGCATCATCAGAAAATCTACAAACAACAAATGCTGGAGAGGGTGTGGAGAAAAGGGAACCCTCTTGCACTGTTGGTGGGAATGTAAATTGGTACAGCCACTATGGAGAACAACACGGAGGTCCCTTAAAAAAACTAAAAATAGAATTACCATATGACCCAGCAATCCCACTACTGAGCATATACCCAGAGAAAACCGTAATTCAAAAAGACACATGCACCCGAATGTTCATTGCAGCACTATTTACAATAGCCAGGTCATGGAAGCAACCTAAATGCCCATCAACAGACGAATGGATAAAGAAGTTGTGGTACATATATACAATGGAATATTACTCAGCCATAAAAAGGAACGAAATTGAGTCATTTGTTGAGAAGTGGATGGCTCTAGAGACTGTCATACAGAGTGAAGTAAGTCAGAAAGAGAAAAACAAATATCGTATATCAATGCATGTATGTGGAACCTAGAAAAATGGTACAGATGAGCCGGTTTGCAGGGCAGAAGTTGAGACACAGATGTAGAGAATGGACATATGGACACCAAGGGGGGAAAACTGCGGTGGGGTGGGGATGGCGGTGTGCTGAATTGGGCGATTGGGATTGACATGTATACACTGATGTGTATAAAATTGATGCCTAATAAGAACCTGCAGTATAAAAAAACAAACAAACAAAACAACTAATATTAAACTTTCATTGGGTTATTTGTATGGAAATATGTTAATATAAATGTTTCAGACATTACATGAAATTTCTAAAAATCTTATATGTGTATTTGTATGGAAATATGTATGGAAATATGTTAATATAAATGTTTCAGACATTACATGAAATTTCTAAAAATCTTATATGTTCTGCTATAATGTTATAAGTAATAATCCTAGTTATTACTTTAAGATGTATATCTCAGAAATAACTAATTTTCTTGTCAACTGCATTATTATGAACTTTCATCAAATCTTTAACTGTGGTCGTTTTTAAGTCTTTTCTCATTTACAGACAGTTCTGGGTGTACTCTGATGCTTTGGCAAATATGTTCCTAGTAAAGGGTTTCACCTTCAAGAAATTCATGGCAAAGACTCTGACAAGTACAGGGTTCTGGTAACTGACTGTACTGCTGAACTGAATGAATAAGCATTTTCAGCACTCTCATGAAAAACTGATGAACTCAAAAAAGTGCTAACAAAAGATCAAGATGAAAAAAAAAATTTAATTACATGGGACTGAGTGAACTGATGAGGAGGAGTATAATTTTTGTGACTTTCTGTCTGAATTTTAAAAAAAATCCCACAAGGACTCAGAGGCAAAGAATATACACATCAATTTTCACTGCAAAGTAAAGGAGCTGTTACAGTGGAGGATTACTGGACTGAATGTCAATATTATGACATAGTACGAGTGTGTTTCAGGTTTGGTCATTGCAATCGTTGTTGCTTTTGTTGTGGTCATCCATGTACAACGCTTCGTGTCAGTCTATTTATCTCTTGTAAAAATAAAATACACTGTGTGTGTGTGAAAAACAATGTCAACAAACAATAGGTGCTGAAGAAGTTGTGGAGAAAAGCGTAACCTCTCGGTCTGAGTGGGATGTAAACTGGTAACGGCCAAATAATAGGAACAGGACGGCAGTGCGTTTAAAGGTAAAAATTGAGTCACCATATGATCTGGAAGGCCCACTATTGGGCCTGTCACCTGTGAAAGCCAGAATCAAAAAGGCACGGGATGGAAAACCGTGTAATGCAGCAGTATTTACAACAGCCAAGACATGGAAGCAAACAAAATGTCCATCAACAGATAAATGGACAAAGAAGAAGTGGTACACATACCAAATGGAATAGTAGCCTCGGGAAAAAGATGAACAATGCCGTCTTCAGGACTACAGATGAGCCTAGAAATAATCGTATTAGGTTAAGTAAGTCGTCAAGAGGGAATGACAAATATCCTATGATACCATGTATACATGTTATCCTAAGATTGCTACCAATGAACATATTTCCACAGAAAAAGACACTCACGGACTTATCAAACAAA
Organism: Balaenoptera acutorostrata; assembly: GCF_949987535.1. Classification (NCBI taxonomy): domain Eukaryota; kingdom Metazoa; phylum Chordata; class Mammalia; order Artiodactyla; family Balaenopteridae; genus Balaenoptera; species Balaenoptera acutorostrata. The sequence goes on from NW_026646432.1 coordinate 24,706, forward strand.
CTAATGGTTAGCCAAAATGAAAGGTGGGAGGATGGATAAATTAGGACTATGGGGCTAACACAGATATACTAATGTATGTTAAATGTATATAAACATATAACATATAAACTATATGAATTATATAGTCACCAATACATATAAAATATAGAATGACAAAACACCTACCAAATACCAAGGGAGGTCTACGCAACATTCTGTAATAACATACACACAAGGTAACAGAATCCGAAGATGAACAGACTTATGTAGGAATCATTGAGCAGATTCTGTACAGCCAGAAAACCACAACACTCTAATCAAATTTACTCCGATAAGAAATAGAAATTAAATTTAAAAAAACAAACATAAGTAAGGTGACATAAACTTCTGGGGGCTTGTCTCAGCACATCCCACTCTAATTTACAACCTTGGAACACTACCTCCAGGAAGACTCTTTTGCACTAGCAACAAGAGTGGAGAACGTAATAATGCTGCTGCCTTGTGGCTGTTTCCCATAACAGCAGCTTTAAACCAAGTGCTAATGGTTGCTTAAGAGTCACAAGGACTGCAGGGCTATAAATGACACCTGTCCTCAAAAAATGCCCTGGGGTAGGGAATAGGCAAGAAAATTCTACACATGACAAATGTTTCAAGAAGTCAATATGAAGAGGGAAGTTGTAGTCCGTCTTTAAAAAAAAAGGACATGCCTAAAGCTCAGTATAAGGAATTATTAGCCACATGCAAATCTAACGTGAAAAAGGTTTCAGCTCACACCAGTCAAATGACCATCAGCAAAAAGTCTACAAACTGTAAAGGCTGAAGGGCTTTTAGAGAACTCTGTACCTTCTAGCTGCTGGTGGAACGTAAAGTGGTAACAGCACTGACGAAAACAGAATGGAGCTGCTTTAAAAGGTAAAAATTGAGCTACCATATGATGTGGCAGGGCACCTTTTGGGCCTATAAGCTAAGACCACCAGAATCGGAAAGACAGAGACAGGCAAATGTGCACTGCAGCAATATTGAAATAGCCAAGACATGGAAGCCAAAAAAAGGTCCATAAACAGATGAATGGACAAAGAAAAAGTGGTATATGGACAGAATGGAATAGTAGCCTAGGGAAAAAAATGAACAATGCCATTTTCAGGACTACCGAGGAGCCTAGAAATCATCATATTAGGTTAAGTAAGTCAAGAGGGAATGACCAATATCCTATGATATCAGGTATACATGTTATTCTACGATTGCTACCAATGAACATATTTCCACAGAGAAAGACACTCACAGACTTATCAAACAAACTAATGGTTAGCCAAAATGAAAGGTGGGAGGATGGATAAATTAGGACTATGGGGCTAACATACATATACTAATGTACGTTAAATGTATATAAACTATATGAATTAGATAGTCACCAATACATATAAAATACATAATGACAAAAACACCTACCAAATACCAAGGGAGGTCTACTCAACATTCTGTAATAACATACATGGTAACAGGATCCGAAGATGAACAGACATGCGTATGAATCATTGAGCAGATTCTGTACCAGCCAGACAATCAAAACACTCTAATCAAATTTACTCCGATAAGAAATAGAAATTAAATTTAAAAAAACAAACATAAGTAAGGTGACATAAACTTCTGGGGGCTTGTCCCAGCACATGCCAGTGTAATTTACAACCTTGGAACACTACCTCCAGGAAGACTCTGTTGCCCCAGTAACAAGAGTTGAGAACGTAATAATGCTGCCGCCTTGTAGCTGTTTCCCACAACAGCAGCTTTACACCAAGTACTAATGGTTGCTTAATAGTCACAAGGACTGCAGGGCTCTAAATGACACCTGTCCTCAAAAAATGCCCTGGGGTAGGGAATAGGCAAGACAATTCAACACATGACAAATGTTTCAAGAAGTCAATATGAAGAGGGAAGTTGTAGTCACTCTTTAAATAAAAAAGGACATGCCTAAAGCTCAGTATAAGGAATTATTAGCCACATGCAAATCCAACTTCCAAAAAGGTTTCAGCTCACACCAGTCAAATGACCATCAGCAAAAAGTCTACAAACTATAAAGGCTGAAGGGCTTTTAGAGAACTCTGTACCTTCTAGCTGCTGGTGGAACGTAAAGTGGTAACAGCACTAACGAAAACAGAATGGAGCTGCTTTAAAAGGTAAAAATTGAGCTACCATATGATGCGGCAGGGCACCTTTTGGGCCTATAACCTAAGACCACCAGAATCGGAAAGACAGAGGCAGGCAAATGTGCACTGCAGCAATATTGAAATAGCCAAGACATGGAAGCAAAAAAGAAAAGGTCCATAATCAGATGAATGGACAAAGAAGAAGTGGTATATGGACAGATTGGAATATCAGTCACACAAAAAATAAAAGAATGGCATATGCAGCACCACAGATGAGCCTAGAGATAATCACACAACGTGAAGTAAGTCAGAATGCGAAAGACAAATGCCCTATGATGTCCCTTATGTTATCTGAAAATTCATAAAAATGAACATATTTCCTAGAGAAAGGCAATCTCAGATTGAGAAGACAAACTTATGGTTAAGCCAAAGAAAAGGTGTGAGGAATGGATAAATTAGGATATTGGGGTTAACACACATATATTAATACATAGAAAATATATAATCCCCAAAGACCTATGGAATACCAAAAGTGGTCTACTCAACACTCTGTAACAACCTACATGGAAAAGGACCCAAAGATCAATAGATATATGTATATGTGTAAATGAACAAGATTCTGTACACCTAGAGAAAAAGACATTTTTCAATCAAATTTGCTCTGATAAAAACTACAACTTAAAGACACAGACAAGAATTACGGAGGCTAAAACTTATGGGGGTTTGTCCTGGCACATTCCACTCTAATCTGCAACCTAAAAGCACAACTTGCCGCAAGGTTCTGTTTCCCTAGCAAGCAGAGTTGGCAACGTAGAAATGCTGCCACCCTAAGGCCGTTTCCTCAAACACCAGCTTTAAATCTACTGCTAATGGTCACTAATATTCACAAGGACTGCAGGGCTGTAAATGATTCATGCCCTCAAAAAATGTCCTGGGGTAGGGAATGGCCAAAAAAATCCAAACGTGGCAAATTTTTCAAGAAGGCAATCTGAAGCTGTAACTTTAGCTCCATCTTAAAAAAAAAACGAAAAGAACATTGATAAACGCAAAACATCAGGAATTATGAGACGCAAGCAAATCCAATCTACACAAAGGTATCACCTCACAGCAGTCAGAATGACCATCAGCAAAATGTCAACAAACAGAGCATTAACCAAGATGGCGGAGTAGAAGGACGTGCTCTCACTCCCTCTTGCGAGAGCACCAGAATCACAACTGGCCGCTGGACAATCACTGACAGGAAGACCCTGGACTTCACCAAGGAGGATACCCCACGTCCAAGGACAGAGGAGAAGCCACAGGGAGATGGTAGGAGGGGCGCAATCAGAGTAAAATCAAATCCCATCACTGCTGGGTGGGTGACTCACAGACTGGCGAACACTTATACCACAGAAGTCCACCCACTGGAGTGAAGGTTCTGAGCCCCACGTCAGGCTTCCCAACCTGGGGGTCCTGCAACGGGAGGAGGAATTCCTAGAGAATCAGACTTTGAAGCCTAGTGGGAATTGACTGCAGGACTTCTACAGGACTGGGGGAAACAGAGACCCCACTCTTGGAGGGCACACACAAAGTAGTGTGCGCATCGGGACCCAGGGGAAGGAGCAGTGACCCTGGGGGAGACTGAACCAGACCTACCTGCTGGTGTTGGGGGGGGTCTCCTGCAGAGGCGGGGGGTGGCTCTGTTTCACCTTGGGGACAAGGACACTGGCAGCGGAGGTTCTGGGAAGTGCTCCTTGGCGTGAGCCCTCCCAGAGCCTGCCATTAACCCCACCAAAGAGCCCAGGTAGGCTCCAGTGTTGGGTTGCCTCAGGCAAAACAACCAACAGGGAGGGGACCCAGGCCCACCCATCAACAGTCAAGTGGATTAAAGTTTTACTGAGCTCTGACCGCCACAGCAACAGTCAGCTCTACCCACCACCAGAGCCTCCCATCAAGCCTCTTAGATAGCCTCAACCACCAGAGGGCAGACAGCAGAAGCAAGAAAAACTACAATCCTGCAGCCTGTGGACCAAAAACCACAGTTACAGAAAGATAGACAAGATGAAAAGGCAGAGGGCTATGTACCAGATGAAGGAACAAGAAAAAACCCCAGAAACACAACTAAATGAAGTGGAGATAGGCAACCTTCCAGAAAAAGAATTCAGAATAATGATAGTGAAGATGATCCAGGACCTCGGAATAAGAATGGAGGCAAAGATTGAGAAGATGCAAGAAATGATTAACAAAGACCTAGAAGAATTAAAGAACAAACAAACAGAGATGACCAATACAATAACTGAAATGAAAACTACACTAGAAGGAATCAATAGCAGAATAACTGAGGCAGAAGAACGGATAAGTGACCTGGAAGACAGAATGGTGGAATTCACTGCTGCGGAACAGAATAAAGAAAAAAGAATGAAAAGAAAAGAAGACAGCCTAAGAGACCTCTGGGACAACATTAAACGCAACAACATTCGCATTATAGGGGTCCCAGAAGGAGAAGAGAGAGAGAAAGGACCAGAGAAAATATCTGAAGAGATTATAGTCGAAAACTTCCCTAACATGGGAAAGGAAATAGCCACCCAAGTCCAGCAAGCGCAGAGAGTCCCATACAGGATCAACCCAAGGAGAAACACACCGAGACACATAGTAATCAAAGTGGCAAAAATTAAAGACAAAGAAAAATTATTGAAAGCAGCAAGGGAAAAACGACAAATAACATACAAGGGAACTCCCATAAGGTTAACAGCTGATTTCTCAGCAGAAACTCTACAAGCCAGAAGGGAGTGGCATGATATACTTCAAGTGATGAAAGGGAAGAACCTACAACCGAGATTACTCTACCCGGCAAGGATCTCATGTAGATTTGATGGAGAAATCAAAAGCTTTACAGACAAGCAAAAGCTACGAGAATTCAGCACCACCAAACCAGCTCTACAACAAATGCTAAAGGAACTTCTCTAAGTGGGAAACACAAGAGAAGAAAAGGACCTACAAAAACAAACCCAAAACAATTAAGAAAATGGTCACAGGAACATACATATCGATAATTACCTTAAACGTGAATGGATTAAATGCCCCAACCAAAAGACATAGACTGGCTGAATGGATACAAAAACAAGACCCATATATATGCTGTCTACAAGAGACCCACTTTAGACCTAGGGACACATACAGACTGAAAGTGAGGGGATGGGAAAAGATATTCCATGCAAATGGAAATCAAAAGAAAGCTGGAGAGTAGCTATACTCGTATCAGATAAAATAGACTTGAAAATAAAGAATGTTGCAAGAGACAAGGAAGGACACTACATAATGATCAAGGGATCAATCCAAGAAGAAGATATAACGATTATAAATATATATGCACCCAACCTAGGAGCACCTCAATACATAAGGCAACTGCTAACAGCTATAAAAGAGGAAATCGACAGTAACACAATAATAGTGGGGGGCTTTAACACCTCACTTACACCAAAGGACAGATCATCCAAAATGAAAATGAATAAGGAAACAGAAGCTTTAAATGACACAATAGACCAGTTAGAGTTAATGGATATATATAGGACATTCCATCCAAAAACAGCAGATTACACGTTCTTCTCAAGTGCGCACGGAACATTCTCCAGGACAGATCACATCTTGGGTCACAAATCAAGCCTCAGTAAATTTAAGAAAATTGAAATCATATCAAGCATCTTTTCGGACCACAACGCTATGAGATTAGAAATGAATTACAGGGGAAAAAAACGTAAAACAGACAAACACATGGAGGCTAAACAATACGTTACTAAATAACCAAGAGATCACTGAAGAAAATCAGAGAGGCAATCAAAAAATACCTAGAGACAAATGACAATGAAAACACGACGACCCAAAACCTATGGGATGCAGCAAAAGCAGTTCTAAGAGGGAAGTTTATCGCTATACAAGCCTGTCTCAAGAAACAAGAAAAATCTCAAGTAAACAATCTAACCTTACACCTAAAGAAACTAGAGAAAGAAGAACAAACAAAACCCAAAGTTAGCAGAAGGAAAGAAATCATAAAGATCAGAGCAGAAATAAATGAAATAGAGACAAAGAAAACAATAGCAAAGATCAATAAAACTAAAAGTTGCTTCTTTGAGAAGATAAACAAAATTGATAAGCCATTAGCCAGACTCATCAAGAGAAAGAGGGAGAGGACTCAAATCAATAGAATCCGAAATGAAAAAGGAGAAGTTACAACAGACACCGCAGAAATACAGAGCATCCTAAGAGACTACTACAAGCAACTTTATGCCAATAAAATGGACAACCTGGAAGAAATGGACACATTTTTAGAAAGGCATAACCTTCCAAGACTGAACCAGGAAGAAACAGAAAATATGAACAGACCAATCACAAGTAATGAAATTGAAAGTGTGATTAAAAATCTTCCAACAAACAAAAGTCCAGGACCAGATGGCTTCACAGGTGAATTCTGTCAAACATTTAGAGAAGAGCTAACACCTATCCTTCTCAAACTCTTCTGGAAGGAACCCTCCCAAACTCATTCTATGAGGCCACCATCACCCTGATACCAAAACCAGACAAAGACACTACAAAAAAAGAAAATTACAGACCAATATCACTGATGAATACAGATGCAAAAATCCTCAACAAAATACTAGCAAACAGAATCCAACAACACATTAAAAGGATCATACACCACGATCAAGTGGCATTTATCCCAGGGATGCAAGGATTCTTCAATATACGCAAATCAATCAATGTGATACACCATATTAACAAACTGAAGAATAAAAACCATATGATCATCTCAATAGATGCAGAAAAAGCTTTTGACAAAATTCAACACCCAGTTATGATAAAAACTCTCCAGAAAGTGGGCATAGAGAGAACCTACCTCCACATAATAAAGGCCATATATGACAAACCCACAGCAAACATCATTCTCAATGGTGAAAAACTGAAAGCATTTCCTCTAAGATCAGGAACGAGACAAGGAGGTCCACTCTCACCACTATTATTCAACATAGTTCTGGAAGTCCTAGCCACGGCAATCAGAGAAGAAAAAGAAATAAAAGGAATACAAATGGGAAAAGAAGAAGTACAACTGTCACTGTTTGCGGACGACGTGATACTATACATAGAGAATCCTAAAACTGCCACCAGAAAACTGCTAGAGCTAATGAATGAATATGGTAAAGTTGCAGGATACAAAATGAATGCACAGAAATCTCTTGCATTCCTATACACGAATGATGAACAATCTGAAAGAGAAATTATGGAAACACTCCCATTTACCAGTGCAACAAAAAGAATAAAATACCTAGGAATAAACCTACCTAGGGAGACAAAAGACCTGTATGCAGAAAACGATAAGACACTGATGAAAGAAATTAAAGATGATACCAACAGATGGAGAGATATACCATGTTCTTGGATTGGAAGAATCAACATTGTGAAAATGAGTATACTACCCAAAGCAATATACAGATTCAATGCAATCCCTATCAAATTACCAATGGCATTTTTTACGGAGCTAGAACAAATCATCTTAAACTTTGTATGGAGTCACAAAAGACCCCGAATAGCCAAAGCAGTCTGGAGGGAAAAAAAATGGAGCTGGAGGAATCAGACTCCCTGACTTCAGACTATACTACAAAGCTACAGTAATCAAGACAATATGGTACTGGCACAAAAACAGAAACACAGATCAATGGAACAAGATAGAAAAGCCCAGAGACTAACCCACGCACCTATGGTCAACTAATCTATGACAAAGGAGGCAAAGATATACAATGGAGAAAAGACAGTCTCTTCAATAAGTGGTGCTGGGAAAACTGGACAGCTCCATGTAAAAGAATGAAATTAGAATACTCCCTAACACCATACACAAAAATAAACTCAAAATGGATTAGAGACCTAAATATAAGACTGGACACTATAAAACTCTTAGAGGAAAACACAGGAAGAACACTCTTTGACATAAATCACAGCAAGATCTGTTTTGATCCACCTCCTAGAGTAATGGAAATAAAAACAAAAATAAACAAATGGGACCTAATGAAACTTCAAAGCTTTTGCACAGCAAACGAAACCGTAAACAAGACGAAGAGACAACCCTCGGAATGGGAGAAAATATTTGCAAACGAATCAACGGACAAAGGATTAATCTCCAAAATATATAAACAGCTCATTCAGCTCAATATTAAAGAAACAAACACCCCAATCCAAAAATGGGCAGAAGACCTAAATAGACATTTCTCCAAAGAAGACATACAGACGGCCACGAAGCACATGAAAAGATGCTCAACATCGCTAATTATTAGAGAAATGCCAATCAAAACTACAATGAGGTATCACCTCACTCCTGTTAGAATGGGCATCATCAGAAAATCTACAAACAACAAATGCTGGAGAGGGTGTGGAGAAAAGGGAACCCTCTTGCACTGTTGGTGGGAATGTAAATTGGTACAGCCACTATGGAGAACAACACGGAGGTCCCTTAAAAAAACTAAAAATAGAATTACCATATGACCCAGCAATCCCACTACTGAGCATATACCCAGAGAAAACCGTAATTCAAAAAGACACATGCACCCGAATGTTCATTGCAGCACTATTTACAATAGCCAGGTCATGGAAGCAACCTACATGCCCATCAACAGACGAATGGATAAAGAAGTTGTGGTACATATATACAATGGAATATTACTCAGCCATAAAAAGGAACGAAATTGAGTCATTTGTTGAGAAGTGGATGGCTCTAGAGACTGTCATACAGAGTGAAGTAAGTCAGAAAGAGAAAAACAAATATCGTATATCAATGCATGTATGTGGAACCTAGAAAAATGGTACAGATGAGCCGGTTTGCAGGGCAGAAGTTGAGACACAGATGTAGAGAATGGACATATGGACACCAAGGGGGGAAAACTGCGGTGGGGTGGGGATGGCGGTGTGCTGAATTGGGCGATTGGGATTGACATGTATACACTGATGTGTATAAAATTGATGCCTAATAAGAACCTGCAGTATAAAAAAACAAACAAACAAAACAACTAATATTAAACTTTCATTGGGTTATTTGTATGGAAATATGTTAATATAAATGTTTCAGACATTACATGAAATTTCTAAAAATCTTATATGTGTATTTGTATGGAAATATGTATGGAAATATGTTAATATAAATGTTTCAGACATTACATGAAATTTCTAAAAATCTTATATGTTCTGCTATAATGTTATAAGTAATAATCCTAGTTATTACTTTAAGATGTATATCTCAGAAATAACTAATTTTCTTGTCAACTGCATTATTATGAACTTTCATCAAATCTTTAACTGTGGTCGTTTTTAAGTCTTTTCTCATTTACAGACAGTTCTGGGTGTACTCTGATGCTTTGGCAAATATGTTCCTAGTAAAGGGTTTCACCTTCAAGAAATTCATGGCAAAGACTCTGACAAGTACAGGGTTCTGGTAACTGACTGTACTGCTGAACTGAATGAATAAGCATTTTCAGCACTCTCATGAAAAACTGATGAACTCAAAAAAGTGCTAACAAAAGATCAAGATGAAAAAAAAAATTTAATTACATGGGACTGAGTGAACTGATGAGGAGGAGTATAATTTTTGTGACTTTCTGTCTGAATTTAAAAAAAAAATCCCACAAGGACTCAGAGGCAAAGAATATACACATCAATTTTCACTGCAAAGTAAAGGAGCTGTTACAGTGGAGGATTACTGGACTGAATGTCAATATTATGACATAGTACGAGTGTGTTTCAGGTTTGGTCATTGCAATCGTTGTTGCTTTTGTTGTGGTCATCCATGTACAACGCTTCGTGTCAGTCTATTTATCTCTTGTAAAAATAAAATACACTGTGTGTGTGTGAAAAACAATGTCAACAAACAATAGGTGCTGAAGAAGTTGTGGAGAAAAGCGTAACCTCTCGGTCTGAGTGGGATGTAAACTGGTAACGGCCAAATAATAGGAACAGGACGGCAGTGCGTTTAAAGGTAAAAATTGAGTCACCATATGATCTGGAAGGCCCACTATTGGGCCTGTCACCTGTGAAAGCCAGAATCAAAAAGGCACGGGATGGAAAACCGTGTAATGCAGCAGTATTTACAACAGCCAAGACATGGAAGCAAACAAAATGTCCATCAACAGATAAATGGACAAAGAAGAAGTGGTACACATACCAAATGGAATAGTAGCCTCGGGAAAAAGATGAACAATGCCGTCTTCAGGACTACAGATGAGCCTAGAAATAATCATATTAGGTTAAGTAAGTCGTCAAGAGGGAATGACAAATATCCTATGATACCATGTATACATGTTATCCTAAGATTGCTACCAATGAACATATTTCCACAGAAAAAGACACTCACGGACTTATCAAACAAACTAATGGTTAGCCAAAATGAAAGGTGGGAGGATGGATAAATTAGGACTATGGGGCTAACACAGATATACTAATGTATGTTAAATGTATATAAACATATAACATATAAACTATATGAATTATATACTCACCAATACATATAAAATATAGAATGACAAAACACCTACCAAATACCAAGGGAGGTCTACGCAACATTCTGTAATAACATACACACAAGGTAACAGAATCCGAAGATGAACAGACATATGTAGGAATCATTGAGCAGATTCTGTACAGCCAGAAAACCACAACACTCTAATCAAATTTACTCCGATAAGAAATAGAAATTAAATTTAAAAAAACAAACATAAGTAAGGTGACATAAACTTCTGGGGGCTTGTCTCAGCACATCCCACTCTAATTTACAACCTTGGAACACTACCTCCAGGAAGACTCTTTTGCACTAGCAACAAGAGTGGAGAACGTAATAATGCTGCTGCCTTGTGGCTGTTTCCCATAACAGCAGCTTTAAACCAAGTGCTAATGGTTGCTTAAGAGTCACAAGGACTGCAGGGCTATAAATGACACCTGTCCTCAAAAAATGCCCTGGGGTAGGGAATAGGCAAGAAAATTCTACACATGACAAATGTTTCAAGAAGTCAATATGAAGAGGGAAGTTGTAGTCCGTCTTTAAAAAAAAAGGACATGCCTAAAGCTCAGTATACGGAATTATTAGCCACATGCAAATCTAACGTGAAAAAGGTTTCAGCTCACACCAGTCAAATGACCATCAGCAAAAAGTCTACAAACTATAAAGGCTGAAGGGCTTTTAGAGAACTCTGTACCTTCTAGCTGCTGGTGGAACGTAAAGTGGTAACAGCACTGACGAAAACAGAATGGAGCTGCTTTAAAAGGTAAAAATTGAGCTACCATATGATGTGGCAGGGCACCTTTTGGGCCTATAAGCTAAGACCACCAGAATCGGAAAGACAGAGACAGGCAAATGTGCACTGCAGCAATATTGAAATAGCCAAGACATGGAAGCCAAAAAAAGGTCCATAAACAGATGAATGGACAAAGAAAAAGTGCTATATGGACAGAATGGAATAGTAGCCTAGGGAAAAAAATGAACAATGCCATTTTCAGGACTACAGAGGAGCCTAGAAATCATCATATTAGGTTAAGTAAGTCAAGAGGGAATGACCAATATCCTATGATATCAGGTATACATGTTATTCTACGATTGCTACCAATGAACATATTTCCACAGAGAAAGACACTCACAGACTTATCAAACAAACTAATGGTTAGCCAAAATGAAAGGTGGGAGGATGGATAAATTAGGACTATGGGGCTAACATACATATACTAATGTACGTTAAATGTATATAAACTCTATGAATTAGATAGTCACCAATACATATAAAATACATAATGACAAAAACACCTACCAAATACCAAGGGAGGTCTACTCAACATTCTGTAATAACATACATGGTAACAGGATCCGAAGATGAACAGACATGCGTATGAATCATTGAGCAGATTCTGTACCAGCCAGACAATCAAAACACTCTAATCAAATTTACTCCGATAAGAAATAGAAATTAAATTTCAAAAACAAACATAAGTAAGGAGACATAAACTTCTGGGGGCTTGTCCCAGCACATGCCAGTGTAATTTACAACCTTGGAACACTACCTCCAGGAAGACTCTGTTGCCCCAGTAACAAGAGTTGAGAACGTAATAATGCTGCCGCCTTGTAGCTGTTTCCCACAACAGCAGCTTTACACCAAGTACTAATGGTTGCTTAATAGTCACAAGGACTGCAGGGCTGTAAATGACACCTGTCCTCAAAAAATGCCCTGGGGTAGGGAATAGGCAAGACAATTCAACACATGACAAATGTTTCAAGAAGTCAATATGAAGAGGGAAGTTGTAGTCACTCTTTAAATAAAAAAGGACATGCCTAAAGCTCAGTATAAGGAATTATTAGCCACATGCAAATCCAACTTCCAAAAAGGTTTCAGCTCACACCAGTCAAATGACCATCAGCAAAAAGTCTACAAACTATAAAGGCTGAAGGGCTTTTAGAGAACTCTGTACCTTCTAGCTGCTGGTGGAACGTAAAGTGGTAACAGCACTAACGAAAACAGAATGGAGCTGCTTTAAAAGGTAAAAATTGAGCTACCATATGATGCGGCAGGGCACCTTTTGGGCCTATAACCTAAGACCACCAGAATCGGAAAGACAGAGGCAGGCAAATGTGCACTGCAGCAATATTGAAATAGCCAAGACATGGAAGCAAAAAAGAAAAGGTCCATAATCAGATGAATGGACAAAGAAGAAGTGGTATATGGACAGATTGGAATATCAGTCACACAAAAAATAAAAGAATGGCATATGCAGCACCACAGATGAGCCTAGAGATAATCACACAACGTGAAGTAAGTCAGAATGCGAAAGACAAATGCCCTATGATGTCCCTTATGTTATCTGAAAATTCATAAAAATGAACATATTTCCTAGAGAAAGGCAATCTCAGATTGAGAAGACAAACTTATGGTTAAGCCAAAGAAAAGGTGTGAGGAATGGATAAATTAGGATATTGGGGTTAACACACATATATTAATACATAGAAAATATATAATCCCCAAAGACCTATGGAATACCAAAAGTGGTCTACTCAACACTCTGTAACAACCTACATGGAAAAGGACCCAAAGATCAATAGATATATGTATATGTGTAAATGAACAAGATTCTGTACACCTAGAGAAAAAGACATTTTTCAATCAAATTTGCTCTGATAAAAACTACAACTTAAAGACACAGACAAGAATTACGGAGGCTAAAACTTATGGGGGTTTGTCCTGGCACATTCCACTCTAATCTGCAACCTAAAAGCACAACTTGCAGCAAGGTTCTGTTTCCCTAGCAAGCAGAGTTGGCAACGTAGAAATGCTGCCACCCTAAGGCCGTTTCCTCAAACACCAGCTTTAAATCTACTGCTAATGGTCACTAATATTCACAAGGACTGCAGGGCTGTAAATGATTCATGCCCTCAAAAAATGTCCTGGGGTAGGGAATGGCCAAAAAAATCCAAACGTGGCAAATTTTTCAAGAAGGCAATCTGAAGCTGTAACTTTAGCTCCATCTTAAAAAAAAACGAAAAGAACATTGATAAACGCAAAACATCAGGAATTATGAGACGCATGCAAATCCAATCTACACAAAGGTATCACCTCACAGCAGTCAGAATGACCATCAGCAAAATGTCAACAAACAGAGCATTAACCAAGATGGCGGAGTAGAAGGACGTGCTCTCACTCCCTCTTGCGAGAGCACCAGAATCACAACTGGCTGCTGGACAATCACTGACAGGAAGACCCTGGACTTCACCAAGGAGGATACCCCACGTCCAAGGACAGAGGAGAAGCCACAGGGAGATGGTAGGAGGGGCGCAATCAGAGTAAAATCAAATCCCATCACTGCTGGGTGGGTGACTCACAGACTGGCGAACACTTATACCACAGAAGTCCACCCACTGGAGTGAAGGTTCTGAGCCCCACGTCAGGCTTCCCAACCTGGGGGTCCTGCAACGGGAGGAGGAATTCCTAGAGAATCAGACTTTGAAGCCTAGTGGGAATTGACTGCAGGACTTCTACAGGACTGGGGGAAACAGAGACCCCACTCTTGGAGGGCACACACAAAGTAGTGTGCGCATCGGGACCCAGGGGAAGGAGCAGTGACCCTGGGGGAGACTGAACCAGACCTACCTGCTGGTGTTGGGGGGGGTCTCCTGCAGAGGCGGGGGGTGGCTCTGTTTCACCTTGGGGACAAGGACACTGGCAGCGGAGGTTCTGGGAAGTGCTCCTTGGCGTGAGCCCTCCCAGAGCCTGCCATTAACCCCACCAAAGAGCCCAGGTAGGCTCCAGTGTTGGGTTGCCTCAGGCAAAACAACCAACAGGGAGGGGACCCAGGCCCACCCATCAACAGTCAAGTGGATTAAAGTTTTACTGAGCTCTGACCGCCACAGCAACAGTCAGCTCTACCCACCACCAGAGCCTCCCATCAAGCCTCTTAGATAGCCTCAACCACCAGAGGGCAGACAGCAGAAGCAAGAAAAACTACAATCCTGCAGCCTGTGGACCAAAAACCACAGTTACAGAAAGATAGACAAGATGAAAAGGCAGAGGGCTATGTACCAGATGAAGGAACAAGAAAAAACCCCAGAAAAACAACTAAATGAAGTGGAGATAGGCAACCTTCCAGAAAAAGAATTCAGAATAATGATAGTGAAGATGATCCAGGACCTCGGAATAAGAATGGAGGCAAAGATTGAGAAGATGCAAGAAATGATTAACAAAGACCTAGAAGAATTAAAGAACAAACAAACAGAGATGACCAATACAATAACTGAAATGAAAACTACACTAGAAGGAATCAATAGCAGAATAACTGAGGCAGAAGAACGGATAAGTGACCTGGAAGACAGAATGGTGGAATTCACTGCTGCGGAACAGAATAAAGAAAAAAGAATGAAAAGAAAAGAAGACAGCCTAAGAGACCTCTGGGACAACATTAAACGCAACAACATTCGCATTATAGGGGTCCCAGAAGGAGAAGAGAGAGAGAAAGGACCAGAGAAAATATCTGAAGAGATTATAGTCGAAAACTTCCCTAACATGGGAAAGGAAATAGCCACCCAAGTCCAGCAAGCGCAGAGAGTCCCATACAGGATCAACCCAAGGAGAAACACACCGAGACACATAGTAATCAAAGTGGCAAAAATTAAAGACAAAGAAAAATTATTGAAAGCAGCAAGGGAAAAACGACAAATAACATACAAGGGAACTCCCATAAGGTTAACAGCTGATTTCTCAGCAGAAACTCTACAAGCCAGAAGGGAGTGGCATGATATACTTCAAGTGATGAAAGGGAAGAACCTACAACCGAGATTACTCTACCCGGCAAGGATCTCATGTAGATTTGATGGAGAAATCAAAAGCTTTACAGACAAGCAAAAGCTACGAGAATTCAGCACCACCAAACCAGCTCTACAACAAATGCTAAAGGAACTTCTCTAAGTGGGAAACACAAGAGAAGAAAAGGACCTACAAAAACAAACCCAAAACAATTAAGAAAATGGTCACAGGAACATACATATCGATAATTACCTTAAACGTGAATGGATTAAATGCCCCAACCAAAAGACATAGACTGGCTGAATGGATACAAAAACAAGACCCATATATATGCTGTCTACAAGAGACCCACTTTAGACCTAGGGACACATACAGACTGAAAGTGAGGGGATGGGAAAAGATATTCCATGCAAATGGAAATCAAAAGAAAGCTGGAGAGTAGCTATACTCGTATCAGATAAAATAGACTTGAAAATAAAGAATGTTGCAAGAGACAAGGAAGGACACTACATAATGATCAAGGGATCAATCCAAGAAGAAGATATAACGATTATAAATATATATGCACCCAACCTAGGAGCACCTCAATACATAAGGCAACTGCTAACAGCTATAAAAGAGGAAATCGACAGTAACACAATAATAGTGGGGGGCTTTAACACCTCACTTACACCAAAGGACAGATCATCCAAAATGAAAATGAATAAGGAAACAGAAGCTTTAAATGACACAATAGACCAGTTAGAGTTAATGGATATATATAGGACATTCCATCCAAAAACAGCAGATTACACGTTCTTCTCAAGTGCGCACGGAACATTCTCCAGGATAGATCACATCTTGGGTCACAAATCAAGCCTCAGTAAATTTAAGAAAATTGAAATCATATCAAGCATCTTTTCGGACCACAACGCTATGAGATTAGAAATGAATTACAGGGGAAAAAAACGTAAAACAGACAAACACATGGAGGCTAAACAATACGTTACTAAATAACCAAGAGATCACTGAAGAAAATCAGAGAGGCAATCAAAAAATACCTAGAGACAAATGACAATGAAAACACGACGACCCAAAACCTATGGGATGCAGCAAAAGCAGTTCTAAGAGGGAAGTTTATCGCTATACAAGCCTGTCTCAAGAAACAAGAAAAATCTCAAGTAAACAATCTAACCTTACACCTAAAGAAACTAGAGAAAGAAGAACAAACAAAACCCAAAGTTAGCAGAAGGAAAGAAATCATAAAGATCAGAGCAGAAATAAATGAAATAGAGACAAAGAAAACAATAGCAAAGATCAATAAAACTAAAAGTTGCTTCTTTGAGAAGATAAACAAAATTGATAAGCCATTAGCCAGACTCATCAAGAGAAAGAGGGAGAGGACTCAAATCAATAGAATCCGAAATGAAAAAGGAGAAGTTACAACAGACACCGCAGAAATACAAAGCATCCTAAGAGACTACTACAAGCAACTTTATGCCAATAAAATGGACAACCTGGAAGAAATGGACACATTTTTAGAAAGGCATAACCTTCCAAGACTGAACCAGGAAGAAACAGAAAATATGAACAGACCAATCACAAGTAATGAAATTGAAACTGTGATTAAAAATCTTCCAACAAACAAAAGTCCAGGACCAGATGGCTTCACAGGTGAATTCTGTCAAACATTTAGAGAAGAGCTAACACCTATCCTTCTCAAACTCTTCTGGAAGGAACCCTCCCAAACTCATTCTATGAGGCCACCATCACCCTGATACCAAAACCAGACAAAGACACTACAAAAAAAGAAAATTACAGACCAATATCACTGATGAATACAGATGCAAAAATCCTCAACAAAATACTAGCAAACAGAATCCAACATCACATTAAAAGGATCATACACCACGATCAAGTGGCATTTATCCCAGGGATGCAAGGATTCTTCAATATACGCAAATCAATCAATGTGATACACCATATTAACAAACTGAAGAATAAAAACCATATGATCATCTCAATAGATGCAGAAAAAGCTTTTGACAAAATTCAACACCCAGTTATGATAAAAACTCTCCAGAAAGTGGGCATAGAGGGAACCTACCTCCACATAATAAAGGCCATATATGACAAACCCACAGCAAACATCATTCTCAATGGTGAAAAACTGAAAGCATTTCCTCTAAGATCAGGAACGAGACAAGGAGGTCCACTCTCACCACTATTATTCAACATAGTTCTGGAAGTCCTAGCCACGGCAATCAGAGAAGAAAAAGAAATAAAAGGAATACAAATGGGAAAAGAAGAAGTACAACTGTCACTGTTTGCGGACGACGTGATACTATACATAGAGAATCCTAAAACTGCCACCAGAAAACTGCTAGAGCTAATGAATGAATATGGTAAAGTTGCAGGATACAAAATGAATGCACAGAAATCTCTTGCATTCCTATACACGAATGATGAACAATCTGAAAGAGAAATTATGGAAACACTCCCATTTACCAGTGCAACAAAAAGAATAAAATACCTAGGAATAAACCTACCTAGGGAGACAAAAGACCTGTATGCAGAAAACGATAAGACACTGATGAAAGAAATTAAAGATGATACCAACAGATGGAGAGATATACCATGTTCTTGGATTGGAAGAATCAACATTGTGAAAATGAGTATACTACCCAAAGCAATATACAGATTCAATGCAATCCCTATCAAATTACCAATGGCATTTTTTACGGAGCTAGAACAAATCATCTTAAACTTTGTATGGAGTCACAAAAGACCCCGAATAGCCAAAGCAGTCTGGAGGGAAAAAAAATGGAGCTGGAGGAATCAGACTCCCTGACTTCAGACTATACTACAAAGCTACAGTAATCAAGACAATATGGTACTGGCACAAAAACAGAAACACAGATCAATGGAACAAGATAGAAAAGCCCAGAGACTAACCCACGCACCTATGGTCAACTAATCTATGACAAAGGAGGCAAAGATATACAATGGAGAAAAGACAGTCTCTTCAATAAGTGGTGCTGGGAAAACTGGACAGCTCCATGTAAAAGAATGAAATTAGAATACTCCCTAACACCATACACAAAAATAAACTCAAAATGGATTAGAGACCTAAATATAAGACTGGACACTATAAAACTCTCAGAGGAAAACACAGGAAGAACACTCTTTGACATAAATCACAGCAAGATCTGTTTTGATCCACCTCCTAGAGTAATGGAAATAAAAACAAAAATAAACAAATGGGACCTAATGAAACTTCAAAGCTTTTGCACAGCAAACGAAACCGTAAACAAGACGAAGAGACAACCCTCGGAATGGGAGAAAATATTTGCAAACGAATCAACGGACAAAGGATTAATCTCCAAAATATATAAACAGCTCATTCAGCTCAATATTAAAGAAACAAACACCCCAATCCAAAAATGGGCAGAAGACCTAAATAGACATTTCTCCAAAGAAGACATACAGACGGCCACGAAGCACATGAAAAGATGCTCAACATCGCTAATTATTAGAGAAATGCCAATCAAAACTACAATGAGGTATCACCTCACTCCTGTTAGAATGGGCATCATCAGAAAATCTACAAACAACAAATGCTGGAGAGGGTGTGGAGAAAAGGGAACCCTCTTGCACTGTTGGTGGGAATGTAAATTGATACAGCCACTATGGAGAACAACACGGAGGTCCCTTAAAAAAACTAAAAATAGAATTACCATATGACCCAGCAATCCCACTACTGAGCATATACCCAGAGAAAACCGTAATTCAAAAAGACACATGCACCCGAATGTTCATTGCAGCACTATTTACAATAGCCAGGTCATGGAAGCAACCTAAATGCCCATCAACAGACGAATGGATAAAGAAGTTGTGGTACATATATACAATGGAATATTACTCAGCCATAAAAAGGAACGAAATTGAGTCATTTGTTGAGAAGTGGATGGCTCTAGAGACTGTCATACAGAGTGAAGTAAGTCAGAAAGAGAAAAACAAATATCGTATATTAATGCATGTATGTGGAACCTAGAAAAATGGTACAGATGAGCCGGTTTGCAGGGCAGAAGTTGAGACACAGATGTAGAGAATGGACATATGGACACCAAGGGGGGAAAACTGCGGTGGGGTGGGGATGGTGGTGTGCTGAATTGGGCGATTGGGATTGACATGTATACACTGATGTGTATAAAATTGATGCCTAATAAGAACCTGCAGTATAAAAAAACAAACAAACAAAACAACTAATATTAAACTTTCATTGGGTTATTTGTATGGAAATATGTTAATATAAATGTTTCAGACATTACATGAAATTTCTAAAAATCTTATATGTGTATTTGTATGGAAATATGTATGGAAATATGTTAATATAAATGTTTCAGACATTACATGAAATTTCTAAAAATCTTATATGTTCTGCTATAATGTTATAAGTAATAATCCTAGTTATTACTTTAAAATGTATATCTCAGAAATAACTAATTTTCTTGTCAACTGCATTATTATGAACTTTCATCAAATCTTTAACTGTGGTCGTTTTTAAGTCTTTTCTCATTTACAGACAGTTCTGGGTGTACTCTGATGCTTTGGCAAATATGTTCCTAGTAAAGGGTTTCACCTTCAAGAAATTCATGGCAAAGACTCTGACAAGTACAGGGTTCTGGTAACTGACTGTACTGCTGAACTAAATGAATAAGCATTTTCAGCACTCTCATGAAAAACTGATGAACTCAAAAAAGTGCTAACAAAAGATCAAGATGAAAAAAAAAATTTAATTACATGGGACTGAGTGAACTGATGAGGAGGAGTATAATTTTTGTGACTTTCTGTCTGAATTTAAAAAAAAATCCCACAAGGACTCAGAGGCAAAGAATATACACATCAATTTTCACTGCAAAGTAAAGGAGCTGTTACAGTGGAGGATTACTGGACTGAATGTCAATATTATGACATAGTATGAGTGTGTTTCAGGTTTGGTCATTGCAATCGTTGTTGCTTTTGTTGTGGTCATCCATGTACAACGCTTCGTGTCAGTCTATTTATCTCTTGTAAAAATAAAATACACTGTGTGTGTGTGAAAAACAATGTCAACAAACAATAGGTGCTGAAGAAGTTGTGGAGAAAAGCGTAACCTCTCGGTCTGAGTGGGATGTAAACTGGTAACGGCCAAATAATAGGAACAGGACGGCAGTGCGTTTAAAGGTAAAAATTGAGTCACCATATGATCTGGAAGGCCCACTATTGGGCCTGTCACCTGTGAAAGCCAGAATCAAAAAGGCACGGGATGGAAAACCGTGTAATGCAGCAGTATTTACAACAGCCAAGACATGGAAGCAAACAAAATGTCCATCAACAGATAAATGGACAAAGAAGAAGTGGTACACATACCAAATGGAATAGTAGCCTCGGGAAAAAGATGAACAATGCCGTCTTCAGGACTACAGATGAGCCTAGAAATAATCATATTAGGTTAAGTAAGTCGTCAAGAGGGAATGACAAATATCCTATGATACCATGTATACATGTTATCCTAAGATTGCTACCAATGAACATATTTCCACAGAAAAAGACACTCACGGACTTATCAAACAAACTAATGGTTAGCCAAAATGAAAGGTGGGAGGATGGATAAATTAGGACTATGGGGCTAACACAGATATACTAATGTATGTTAAATGTATATAAACATATAACATATAAACTATATGAATTATATAGTCACCAATACATATAAAATATAGAATGACAAAACACCTACCAAATACCAAGGGAGGTCTACGCAACATTCTGTAATAACATACACACAAGGTAACAGAATCCGAAGATGAACAGACATATGTAGGAATCATTGAGCAGATTCTGTACAGCCAGAAAACCACAACACTCTAATCAAATTTACTCCGATAAGAAACAGAAATTAAATTTAAAAAAACAAACATAAGTAAGGTGACATAAACTTCTGGGGGCTTGTCTCAGCACATCCCACTCTAATTTACAACCTTGGAACACTACCTCCAGGAAGACTCTTTTGCACTAGCAACAAGAGTGGAGAACGTAATAATGCTGCTGCCTTGTGGCTGTTTCCCATAACAGCAGCTTTAAACCAAGTGCTAATGGTTGCTTAAGAGTCACAAGGACTGCAGGGCTATAAATGACACCTGTCCTCAAAAAATGCCCTGGGGTAGGGAATAGGCAAGAAAATTCTACACATGACAAATGTTTCAAGAAGTCAATATGAAGAGGGAAGTTGTAGTCCGTCTTTAAAAAAAAAGGACATGCCTAAAGCTCAGTATAAGGAATTATTAGCCACATGCAAATCTAACGTGAAAAAGGTTTCAGCTCACACCAGTCAAATGACCATCAGCAAAAAGTCTACAAACTATAAAGGCTGAAGGGCTTTTAGAGAACTCTGTACCTTCTAGCTGCTGGTGGAACGTAAAGTGGTAACAGCACTGACGAAAACAGAATGGAGCTGCTTTAAAAGGTAAAAATTGAGCTACCATATGATGTGGCAGGGCACCTTTTGGGCCTATAAGCTAAGACCACCAGAATCGGAAAGACAGAGACAGGCAAATGTGCACTGCAGCAATATTGAAATAGCCAAGACATGGAAGCCAAAAAAAGGTCCATAAACAGATGAATGGACAAAGAAAAAGTGGTATATGGACAGAATGGAATAGTAGCCTAGGGAAAAAAATGAACAATGCCATTTTCAGGACTACAGAGGAGCCTAGAAATCATCATATTAGGTTAAGTAAGTCAAGAGGGAATGACCAATATCCTATGATATCAGGTATACATGTTATTCTACGATTGCTACCAATGAACATATTTCCACAGAGAAAGACACTCACAGACTTATCAAACAAACTAATGGTTAGCCAAAATGAAAGGTGGGAGGATGGATAAATTAGGACTATGGGGCTAACATACATATACTAATGTACGTTAAATGTATATAAACTCTATGAATTAGATAGTCACCAATACATATAAAATACATAATGACAAAAACACCTACCAAATACCAAGGGAGGTCTACTCAACATTCTGTAATAACATACATGGTAACAGGATCCGAAGATGAACAGACATGCGTATGAATCATTGAGCAGATTCTGTACCAGCCAGACAATCAAAACACTCTAATCAAATTTACTCCGATAAGAAATAGAAATTAAATTTCAAAAACAAACATAAGTAAGGAGACATAAACTTCTGGGGGCTTGTCCCAGCACATGCCAGTGTAATTTACAACCTTGGAACACTACCTCCAGGAAGACTCTGTTGCCCCAGTAACAAGAGTTGAGAACGTAATAATGCTGCCGCCTTGTAGCTGTTTCCCACAACAGCAGCTTTACACCAAGTACTAATGGTTGCTTAATAGTCACAAGGACTGCAGGGCTCTAAATGACACCTGTCCTCAAAAAATGCCCTGGGGTAGGGAATAGGCAAGACAATTCAACACATGACAAATGTTTCAAGAAGTCAATATGAAGAGGGAAGTTGTAGTCACTCTTTAAATAAAAAAGGACATGCCTAAAGCTCAGTATAAGGAATTATTAGCCACATGCAAATCCAACTTCCAAAAAGGTTTCAGCTCACACCAGTCAAATGACCATCAGCAAAAAGTCTACAAACTATAAAGGCTGAAGGGCTTTTAGAGAACTCTGTACCTTCTAGCTGCTGGTGGAACGTAAAGTGGTAACAGCACTAACGAAAACAGAATGGAGCTGCTTTAAAAGGTAAAAATTGAGCTACCATATGATGCGGCAGGGCACCTTTTGGGCCTATAACCTAAGACCACCAGAATCGGAAAGACAGAGGCAGGCAAATGTGCACTGCAGCAATATTGAAATAGCCAAGACATGGAAGCAAAAAAGAAAAGGTCCATAATCAGATGAATGGACAAAGAAGAAGTGGTATATGGACAGATTGGAATATCAGTCACACAAAAAATAAAAGAATGGCATATGCAGCACCACAGATGAGCCTAGAGATAATCACACAACGTGAAGTAAGTCAGAATGCGAAAGACAAATGCCCTATGATGTCCCTTATGTTATCTGAAAATTCATAAAAATGAACATATTTCCTAGAGAAAGGCAATCTCAGATTGAGAAGACAAACTTATGGTTAAGCCAAAGAAAAGGTGTGAGGAATGGATAAATTAGGATATTGGGGTTAACACACATATATTAATACATAGAAAATATATAATCCCCAAAGACCTATGGAATACCAAAAGTGGTCTACTCAACACTCTGTAACAACCTACATGGAAAAGGACCCAAAGATCAATAGATATATGTATATGTGTAAATGAACAAGATTCTGTACACCTAGAGAAAAAGACATTTTTCAATCAAATTTGCTCTGATAAAAACTACAACTTAAAGACACAGACAAGAATTACGGAGGCTAAAACTTATGGGGGTTTGTCCTGGCACATTCCACTCTAATCTGCAACCTAAAAGCACAACTTGCCGCAAGGTTCTGTTTCCCTAGCAAGCAGAGTTGGCAACGTAGAAATGCTGCCACCCTAAGGCCGTTTCCTCAAACACCAGCTTTAAATCTACTGCTAATGGTCACTAATATTCACAAGGACTGCAGGGCTGTAAATGATTCATGCCCTCAAAAAATGTCCTGGGGTAGGGAATGGCCAAAAAAATCCAAACGTGGCAAATTTTTCAAGAAGGCAATCTGAAGCTGTAACTTTAGCTCCATCTTAAAAAAAAACGAAAAGAACATTGATAAACGCAAAACATCAGGAATTATGAGACGCAAGCAAATCCAATCTACACAAAGGTATCACCTCACAGCAGTCAGAATGACCATCAGCAAAATGTCAACAAACAGAGCATTAACCAAGATGGCGGAGTAGAAGGACGTGCTCTCACTCCCTCTTGCGAGAGCACCAGAATCACAACTGGCCGCTGGACAATCACTGACAGGAAGACCCTGGACTTCACCAAGGAGGATACCCCACGTCCAAGGACAGAGGAGAAGCCACAGGGAGATGGTAGGAGGGGCGCAATCAGAGTAAAATCAAATCCCATCACTGCTGGGTGGGTGACTCACAGACTGGCGAACACTTATACCACAGAAGTCCACCCACTGGAGTGAAGGTTCTGAGCCCCACGTCAGGCTTCCCAACCTGGGGGTCCTGCAACGGGAGGAGGAATTCCTAGAGAATCAGACTTTGAAGCCTAGTGGGAATTGACTGCAGGACTTCTACAGGACTGGGGGAAACAGAGACCCCACTCTTGGAGGGCACACACAAAGTAGTGTGCGCATCGGGACCCAGGGGAAGGAGCAGTGACCCTGGGGGAGACTGAACCAGACCTACCTGCTGGTGTTGGGGGGGGTCTCCTGCAGAGGCGGGGGGTGGCTCTGTTTCACCTTGGGGACAAGGACACTGGCAGCGGAGGTTCTGGGAAGTGCTCCTTGGCGTGAGCCCTCCCAGAGCCTGCCATTAACCCCACCAAAGAGCCCAGGTAGGCTCCAGTGTTGGGTTGCCTCAGGCAAAACAACCAACAGGGAGGGGACCCAGGCCCACCCATCAACAGTCAAGTGGATTAAAGTTTTACTGAGCTCTGACCGCCACAGGAACAGTCAGCTCTACCCACCACCAGAGCCTCCCATCAAGCCTCTTAGATAGCCTCAACCACCAGAGGGCAGACAGCAGAAGCAAGAAAAACTACAATCCTGCAGCCTATGGACCAAAAACCACAGTTACAGAAAGATAGACAAGATGAAAAGGCAGAGGGCTATGTACCAGATGAAGGAACAAGAAAAAACCCCAGAAACACAACTAAATGAAGTGGAGATAGGCAACCTTCCAGAAAAAGAATTCAGAATAATGATAGTGAAGATGATCCAGGACCTCGGAATAAGAATGGAGGCAAAGATTGAGAAGATGCAAGAAATGATTAACAAAGACCTAGAAGAATTAAAGAACAAACAAACAGAGATGACCAATACAATAACTGAAATGAAAACTACACTAGAAGGAATCAATAGCAGAATAACTGAGGCAGAAGAACGGATAAGTGACCTGGAAGACAGAATGGTGGAATTCACTGCTGCGGAACAGAATAAAGAAAAAAGAATGAAAAGAAAAGAAGACAGCCTAAGAGACCTCTGGGACAACATTAAACGCAACAACATTCGCATTATAGGGGTCCCAGAAGGAGAAGAGAGAGAGAAAGGACCAGAGAAAATATCTGAAGAGATTATAGTCGAAAACTTCCCTAACATGGGAAAGGAAATAGCCACCCAAGTCCAGCAAGCGCAGAGAGTCCCATACAGGATCAACCCAAGGAGAAACACACCGAGACACATAGTAATCAAAGTGGCAAAAATTAAAGACAAAGAAAAATTATTGAAAGCAGCAAGGGAAAAACGACAAATAACATACAAGGGAACTCCCATAAGGTTAACAGCTGATTTCTCAGCAGAAACTCTACAAGCCAGAAGGGAGTGGCATGATATACTTCAAGTGATGAAAGGGAAGAACCTACAACCGAGATTACTCTACCCGGCAAGGATCTCATTTAGATTTGATGGAGAAATCAAAAGCTTTACAGACAAGCAAAAGCTACGAGAATTCAGCACCACCAAACCAGCTCTACAACAAATGCTAAAGGAACTTCTCTAAGTGGGAAACACAAGAGAAGAAAAGGACCTACAAAAACAAACCCAAAACAATTAAGAAAATGGTCACAGGAACATACATATCGATAATTACCTTAAACGTGAATGGATTAAATGCCCCAACCAAAAGACATAGACTGGCTGAATGGATACAAAAACAAGACCCATATATATGCTGTCTACAAGAGACCCACTTTAGACCTAGGGACACATACAGACTGAAAGTGAGGGGATGGGAAAAGATATTCCATGCAAATGGAAATCAAAAGAAAGCTGGAGAGTAGCTATACTCGTATCAGATAAAATAGACTTGAAAATAAAGAATGTTGCAAGAGACAAGGAAGGACACTACATAATGATCAAGGGATCAATCCAAGAAGAAGATATAACGATTATAAATATATATGCACCCAACCTAGGAGCACCTCAATACATAAGGCAACTGCTAACAGCTATAAAAGAGGAAATCGACAGTAACACAATAATAGTGGGGGGCTTTAACACCTCACTTACACCAAAGGACAGATCATCCAAAATGAAAATGAATAAGGAAACAGAAGCTTTAAATGACACAATAGACCAGTTAGAGTTAATGGATATATATAGGACATTCCATCCAAAAACAGCAGATTACACGTTCTTCTCAAGTGCGCACGGAACATTCTCCAGGACAGATCACATCTTGGGTCACAAATCAAGCCTCAGTAAATTTAAGAAAATTGAAATCATATCAAGCATCTTTTCGGACCACAACGCTATGAGATTAGAAATGAATTACAGGGGAAAAAAACGTAAAACAGACAAACACATGGAGGCTAAACAATACGTTACTAAATAACCAAGAGATCACTGAAGAAAATCAGAGAGGCAATCAAAAAATACCTAGAGACAAATGACAATGAAAACACGACGACCCAAAACCTATGGGATGCAGCAAAAGCAGTTCTAAGAGGGAAGTTTATCGCTATACAAGCCTGTCTCAAGAAACAAGAAAAATCTCAAGTAAACAATCTAACCTTACACCTAAAGAAACTAGAGAAAGAAGAACAAACAAAACCCAAAGTTAGCAGAAGGAAAGAAATCATAAAGATCAGAGCAGAAATAAATGAAATAGAGACAAAGAAAACAATAGCAAAGATCAATAAAACTAAAAGTTGCTTCTTTGAGAAGATAAACAAAATTGATAAGCCATTAGCCAGACTCATCAAGAGAAAGAGGGAGAGGACTCAAATCAATAGAATCCGAAATGAAAAAGGAGAAGTTACAACAGACACCGCAGAAATACAGAGCATCCTAAGAGACTACTACAAGCAACTTTATGCCAATAAAATGGACAACCTGGAAGAAATGGACACATTTTTAGAAAGGCATAACCTTCCAAGACTGAACCAGGAAGAAACAGAAAATATGAACAGACCAATCACAAGTAATGAAATTGAAAGTGTGATTAAAAATCTTCCAACAAACAAAAGTCCAGGACCAGATGGCTTCACAGGTGAATTCTGTCAAACATTTAGAGAAGAGCTAACACCTATCCTTCTCAAACTCTTCTGGAAGGAACCCTCCCAAACTCATTCTATGAGGCCACCATCACCCTGATACCAAAACCAGACAAAGACACTACAAAAAAAGAAAATTACAGACCAATATCACTGATGAATACAGATGCAAAAATCCTCAACAAAATACTAGCAAACAGAATCCAACATCACATTAAAAGGATCATACACCACGATCAAGTGGCATTTATCCCAGGGATGCAAGGATTCTTCAATATACGCAAATCAATCAATGTGATACACCATATTAACAAACTGAAGAATAAAAACCATATGATCATCTCAATAGATGCAGAAAAAGCTTTTGACAAAATTCAACACCCAGTTATGATAAAAACTCTCCAGAAAGTGGGCATAGAGGGAACCTACCTCCACATAATAAAGGCCATATATGACAAACCCACAGCAAACATCATTCTCAATGGTGAAAAACTGAAAGCATTTCCTCTAAGATCAGGAACGAGACAAGGAGGTCCACTCTCACCACTATTATTCAACATAGTTCTGGAAGTCCTAGCCACGGCAATCAGAGAAGAAAAAGAAATAAAAGGAATACAAATGGGAAAAGAAGAAGTACAACTGTCACTGTTTGCGGACGACGTGATACTATACATAGAGAATCCTAAAACTGCCACCAGAAAACTGCTAGAGCTAATGAATGAATATGGTAAAGTTGCAGGATACAAAATGAATGCACAGAAATCTCTTGCATTCCTATACACGAATGATGAACAATCTGAAAGAGAAATTATGGAAACACTCCCATTTACCAGTGCAACAAAAAGAATAAAATACCTAGGAATAAACCTACCTAGGGAGACAAAAGACCTGTATGCAGAAAACGATAAGACACTGATGAAAGAAATTAAAGATGATACCAACAGATGGAGAGATATACCATGTTCTTGGATTGGAAGAATCAACATTGTGAAAATGAGTATACTACCCAAAGCAATATACAGATTCAATGCAATCCCTATCAAATTACCAATGGCATTTTTTACGGAGCTAGAACAAATCATCTTAAAATTTGTATGGAGTCACAAAAGACCCCGAATAGCCAAAGCAGTCTGGAGGGAAAAAAAATGGAGCTGGAGGAATCAGACTCCCTGACTTCAGACTATACTACAAAGCTACAGTAATCAAGACAATATGGTACTGGCACAAAAACAGAAACACAGATCAATGGAACAAGATAGAAAAGCCCAGAGACTAACCCACGCACCTATGGTCAACTAATCTATGACAAAGGAGGCAAAGATATACAATGGAGAAAAGACAGTCTCTTCAATAAGTGGTGCTGGGAAAACTGGACAGCTCCATGTAAAAGAATGAAATTAGAATACTCCCTAACACCATACACAAAAATAAACTCAAAATGGATTAGAGACCTAAATATAAGACTGGACACTATAAAACTCTCAGAGGAAAACACAGGAAGAACACTCTTTGACATAAATCACAGCAAGATCTGTTTTGATCCACCTCCTAGAGTAATGGAAATAAAAACAAAAATAAACAAATGGGACCTAATGAAACTTCAAAGCTTTTGCACAGCAAACGAAACCGTAAACAAGACGAAGAGACAACCCTCGGAATGGGAGAAAATATTTGCAAACGAATCAACGGACAAAGGATTAATCTCCAAAATATATAAACAGCTCATTCAGCTCAATATTAAAGAAACAAACACCCCAATCCAAAAATGGGCAGAAGACCTAAATAGACATTTCTCCAAAGAAGACATACAGACGGCCACGAAGCACATGAAAAGATGCTCAACATCGCTAATTATTAGAGAAATGCCAATCAAAACTACAATGAGGTATCACCTCACTCCTGTTAGAATGGGCATCATCAGAAAATCTACAAACAACAAATGCTGGAGAGGGTGTGGAGAAAAGGGAACCCTCTTGCACTGTTGGTGGGAATGTAAATTGATACAGCCACTATGGAGAACAACACGGAGGTCCCTTAAAAAAACTAAAAATAGAATTACCATATGACCCAGCAATCCCACTACTGAGCATATACCCAGAGAAAACCGTAATTCAAAAAGACACATGCACCCGAATGTTCATTGCAGCACTATTTACAATAGCCAGGTCATGGAAGCAACCTAAATGCCCATCAACAGACGAATGGATAAAGAAGTTGTGGTACATATATACAATGGAATATTACTCAGCCATAAAAAGGAACGAAATTGAGTCATTTGTTGAGAAGTGGATGGCTCTAGAGACTGTCATACAGAGTGAAGTAAGTCAGAAAGAGAAAAACAAATATCGTATATCAATGCATGTATGTGGAACCTAGAAAAATGGTACAGATGAGCTGGTTTGCAGGGCAGAAGTTGAGACACAGATGTAGAGAATGGACATATGGACACCAAGGGGGGAAAACTGCGGTGGGGTGGGGATGGCGGTGTGCTGAATTGGGCGATTGGGATTGACATGTATACACTGATGTGTATAAAATTGATGCCTAATAAGAACCTGCAGTATAAAAAAACAAACAAACAAAACAACTAATATTAAACTTTCATTGGGTTATTTGTATGGAAATATGTTAATATAAATGTTTCAGACATTACATGAAATTTCTAAAAATCTTATATGTGTATTTGTATGGAAATATGTATGGAAATATGTTAATATAAATGTTTCAGACATTACATGAAATTTCTAAAAATCTTATATGTTCTGCTATAATGTTATAAGTAATAATCCTAGTTATTACTTTAAAATGTATATCTCAGAAATAACTAATTTTCTTGTCAACTGCATTATTATGAACTTTCATCAAATCTTTAACTGTGGTCGTTTTTAAGTCTTTTCTCATTTACAGACAGTTCTGGGTGTACTCTGATGCTTTGGCAAATATGTTCCTAGTAAAGGGTTTCACCTTCAAGAAATTCATGGCAAAGACTCTGACAAGTACAGGGTTCTGGTAACTGACTGTACTGCTGAACTGAATGAATAAGCATTTTCAGCACTCTCATGAAAAACTGATGAACTCAAAAAAGTGCTAACAAAAGATCAAGATGAAAAAAAAAATTTAATTACATGGGACTGAGTGAACTGATGAGGAGGAGTATAATTTTTGTGACTTTCTGTCTGAATTTAAAAAAAAATCCCACAAGGACTCAGAGGCAAAGAATATACACATCAATTTTCACTGCAAAGTAAAGGAGCTGTTACAGTGGAGGATTACTGGACTGAATGTCAATATTATGACATAGTACGAGTGTGTTTCAGGTTTGGTCATTGCAATCGTTGTTGCTTTTGTTGTGGTCATCCATGTACAACGCTTCGTGTCAGTCTATTTATCTCTTGTAAAAATAAAATACACTGTGTGTGTGTGAAAAACAATGTCAACAAACAATAGGTGCTGAAGAAGTTGTGGAGAAAAGCGTAACCTCTCGGTCTGAGTGGGATGTAAACTGGTAACGGCCAAATAATAGGAACAGGACGGCAGTGCGTTTAAAGGTAAAAATTGAGTCACCATATGATCTGGAAGGCCCACTATTGGGCCTGTCACCTGTGAAAGCCAGAATCAAAAAGGCACGGGATGGAAAACCGTGTAATGCAGCAGTATTTACAACAGCCAAGACATGGAAGCAAACAAAATGTCCATCAACAGATAAATGGACAAAGAAGAAGTGGTACACATACCAAATGGAATAGTAGCCTCGGGAAAAAGATGAACAATGCCGTCTTCAGGACTACAGATGAGCCTAGAAATAATCATATTAGGTTAAGTAAGTCGTCAAGAGGGAATGACAAATATCCTATGATACCATGTATACATGTTATCCTAAGATTGCTACCAATGAACATATTTCCACAGAAAAAGACACTCACGGACTTATCAAACAAACTAATGGTTAGCCAAAATGAAAGGTGGGAGGATGGATAAATTAGGACTATGGGGCTAACACAGATATACTAATGTATGTTAAATGTATATAAACATATAACATATAAACTATATGAATTATATAGTCACCAATACATATAAAATATAGAATGACAAAACACCTACCAAATACCAAGGGAGGTCTACGCAACATTCTGTAATAACATACACACAAGGTAACAGAATCCGAAGATGAACAGACTTATGTAGGAATCATTGAGCAGATTCTGTACAGCCAGAAAACCACAACACTCTAATCAAATTTACTCCGATAAGAAATAGAAATTAAATTTAAAAAAACAAACATAAGTAAGGTGACATAAACTTCTGGGGGCTTGTCTCAGCACATCCCACTCTAATTTACAACCTTGGAACACTACCTCCAGGAAGACTCTTTTGCACTAGCAACAAGAGTGGAGAACGTAATAATGCTGCTGCCTTGTGGCTGTTTCCCATAACAGCAGCTTTAAACCAAGTGCTAATGGTTGCTTAAGAGTCACAAGGACTGCAGGGCTATAAATGACACCTGTCCTCAAAAAATGCCCTGGGGTAGGGAATAGGCAAGAAAATTCTACACATGACAAATGTTTCAAGAAGTCAATATGAAGAGGGAAGTTGTAGTCCGTCTTTAAAAAAAAAGGACATGCCTAAAGCTCAGTATAAGGAATTATTAGCCACATGCAAATCTAACGTGAAAAAGGTTTCAGCTCACACCAGTCAAATGACCATCAGCAAAAAGTCTACAAACTGTAAAGGCTGAAGGGCTTTTAGAGAACTCTGTACCTTCTAGCTGCTGGTGGAACGTAAAGTGGTAACAGCACTGACGAAAACAGAATGGAGCTGCTTTAAAAGGTAAAAATTGAGCTACCATATGATGTGGCAGGGCACCTTTTGGGCCTATAAGCTAAGACCACCAGAATCGGAAAGACAGAGACAGGCAAATGTGCACTGCAGCAATATTGAAATAGCCAAGACATGGAAGCCAAAAAAAGGTCCATAAACAGATGAATGGACAAAGAAAAAGTGGTATATGGACAGAATGGAATAGTAGCCTAGGGAAAAAAATGAACAATGCCATTTTCAGGACTACCGAGGAGCCTAGAAATCATCATATTAGGTTAAGTAAGTCAAGAGGGAATGACCAATATCCTATGATATCAGGTATACATGTTATTCTACGATTGCTACCAATGAACATATTTCCACAGAGAAAGACACTCACAGACTTATCAAACAAACTAATGGTTAGCCAAAATGAAAGGTGGGAGGATGGATAAATTAGGACTATGGGGCTAACATACATATACTAATGTACGTTAAATGTATATAAACTCTATGAATTAGATAGTCACCAATACATATAAAATACATAATGACAAAAACACCTACCAAATACCAAGGGAGGTCTACTCAACATTCTGTAATAACATACATGGTAACAGGATCCGAAGATGAACAGACATGCGTATGAATCATTGAGCAGATTCTGTACCAGCCAGACAATCAAAACACTCTAATCAAATTTACTCCGATAAGAAATAGAAATTAAATTTCAAAAACAAACATAAGTAAGGAGACATAAACTTCTGGGGGCTTGTCCCAGCACATGCCAGTGTAATTTACAACCTTGGAACACTACCTCCAGGAAGACTCTGTTGCCCCAGTAACAAGAGTTGAGAACGTAATAATGCTGCCGCCTTGTAGCTGTTTCCCACAACAGCAGCTTTACACCAAGTACTAATGGTTGCTTAATAGTCACAAGGACTGCAGGGCTGTAAATGACACCTGTCCTCAAAAAATGCCCTGGGGTAGGGAATAGGCAAGACAATTCAACACATGACAAATGTTTCAAGAAGTCAATATGAAGAGGGAAGTTGTAGTCACTCTTTAAATAAAAAAGGACATGCCTAAAGCTCAGTATAAGGAATTATTAGCCACATGCAAATCCAACTTCCAAAAAGGTTTCAGCTCACACCAGTCAAATGACCATCAGCAAAAAGTCTACAAACTATAAAGGCTGAAGGGCTTTTAGAGAACTCTGTACCTTCTAGCTGCTGGTGGAACGTAAAGTGGTAACAGCACTAACGAAAACAGAATGGAGCTGCTTTAAAAGGTAAAAATTGAGCTACCATATGATGCGGCAGGGCACCTTTTGGGCCTATAACCTAAGACCACCAGAATCGGAAAGACAGAGGCAGGCAAATGTGCACTGCAGCAATATTGAAATAGCCAAGACATGGAAGCAAAAAAGAAAAGGTCCATAATCAGATGAATGGACAAAGAAGAAGTGGTATATGGACAGATTGGAATATCAGTCACACAAAAAATAAAAGAATGGCATATGCAGCACCACAGATGAGCCTAGAGATAATCACACAACGTGAAGTTAAGTCAGAATGCGAAAGACAAATGCCCTATGATGTCCCTTATGTTATCTGAAAATTCATAAAAATGAACATATTTCCTAGAGAAAGGCAATCTCAGATTGAGAAGACAAACTTATGGTTAAGCCAAAGAAAAGGTGTGAGGAATGGATAAATTAGGATATTGGGGTTAACACACATATATTAATACATAGAAAATATATAATCCCCAAAGACCTATGGAATACCAAAAGTGGTCTACTCAACACTCTGTAACAACCTACATGGAAAAGGACCCAAAGATCAATAGATATATGTATATGTGTAAATGAACAAGATTCTGTACACCTAGAGAAAAAGACATTTTTCAATCAAATTTGCTCTGATAAAAACTACAACTTAAAGACACAGACAAGAATTACGGAGGCTAAAACTTATGGGGGTTTGTCCTGGCACATTCCACTCTAATCTGCAACCTAAAAGCACAACTTGCCGCAAGGTTCTGTTTCCCTAGCAAGCAGAGTTGGCAACGTAGAAATGCTGCCACCCTAAGGCCGTTTCCTCAAACACCAGCTTTAAATCTACTGCTAATGGTCACTAATATTCACAAGGACTGCAGGGCTGTAAATGATTCATGCCCTCAAAAAATGTCCTGGGGTAGGGAATGGCCAAAAAAATCCAAACGTGGCAAATTTTTCAAGAAGGCAATCTGAAGCTGTAACTTTAGCTCCATCTTAAAAAAAAAACGAAAAGAACATTGATAAACGCAAAACATCAGGAATTATGAAACGCAAGCAAATCCAATCTACACAAAGGTATCACCTCACAGCAGTCAGAATGACCATCAGCAAAA
This sequence comes from Balaenoptera acutorostrata, assembly GCF_949987535.1. NCBI lineage: Eukaryota > Metazoa > Chordata > Mammalia > Artiodactyla > Balaenopteridae > Balaenoptera > Balaenoptera acutorostrata. Next base: position 59,467 of record NW_026646432.1, read on the forward strand.
TGTCAACAAACAGAGCATTAACCAAGATGGCGGAGTAGAAGGACGTGCTCTCACTCCCTCTTGCGAGAGCACCAGAATCACAACTGGCCGCTGGACAATCACTGACAGGAAGACCCTGGACTTCACCAAGGAGGATACCCCACGTCCAAGGACAGAGGAGAAGCCACAGGGAGATGGTAGGAGGGGCGCAATCAGAGTAAAATCAAATCCCATCACTGCTGGGTGGGTGACTCACAGACTGGCGAACACTTATACCACAGAAGTCCACCCACTGGAGTGAAGGTTCTGAGCCCCACGTCAGGCTTCCCAACCTGGGGGTCCTGCAACGGGAGGAGGAATTCCTAGAGAATCAGACTTTGAAGCCTAGTGGGAATTGACTGCAGGACTTCTACAGGACTGGGGGAAACAGAGACCCCACTCTTGGAGGGCACACACAAAGTAGTGTGCGCATCGGGACCCAGGGGAAGGAGTAGTGACCCTGGGGGAGACTGAACCAGACCTACCTGCTGGTGTTGGGGGGGGTCTCCTGCAGAGGCGGGGGGTGGCTCTGTTTCACCTTGGGGACAAGGACACTGGCAGCGGAGGTTCTGGGAAGTGCTCCTTGGCGTGAGCCCTCCCAGAGCCTGCCATTAACCCCACCAAAGAGCCCAGGTAGGCTCCAGTGTTGGGTTGCCTCAGGCAAAACAACCAACAGGGAGGGGACCCAGGCCCACCCATCAACAGTCAAGTGGATTAAAGTTTTACTGAGCTCTGACCGCCACAGCAACAGTCAGCTCTACCCACCACCAGAGCCTCCCATCAAGCCTCTTAGATAGCCTCAACCACCAGAGGGCAGACAGCAGAAGCAAGAAAAACTACAATCCTGCAGCCTGTGGACCAAAAACCACAGTTACAGAAAGATAGACAAGATGAAAAGGCAGAGGGCTATGTACCAGATGAAGGAACAAGAAAAAACCCCAGAAACACAACTAAATGAAGTGGAGATAGGCAACCTTCCAGAAAAAGAATTCAGAATAATGATAGTGAAGATGATCCAGGACCTCGGAATAAGAATGGAGGCAAAGATTGAGAAGATGCAAGAAATGATTAACAAAGACCTAGAAGAATTAAAGAACAAACAAACAGAGATGACCAATACAATAACTGAAATGAAAACTACACTAGAAGGAATCAATAGCAGAATAACTGAGGCAGAAGAACGGATAAGTGACCTGGAAGACAGAATGGTGGAATTCACTGCTGCGGAACAGAATAAAGAAAAAAGAATGAAAAGAAAAGAAGACAGCCTAAGAGACCTCTGGGACAACATTAAACGCAACAACATTCGCATTATAGGGGTCCCAGAAGGAGAAGAGAGAGAGAAAGGACCAGAGAAAATATCTGAAGAGATTATAGTCGAAAACTTCCCTAACATGGGAAAGGAAATAGCCACCCAAGTCCAGCAAGCGCAGAGAGTCCCATACAGGATCAACCCAAGGAGAAACACACCGAGACACATAGTAATCAAAGTGGCAAAAATTAAAGACAAAGAAAAATTATTGAAAGCAGCAAGGGAAAAACGACAAATAACATACAAGGGAACTCCCATAAGGTTAACAGCTGATTTCTCAGCAGAAACTCTACAAGCCAGAAGGGAGTGGCATGATATACTTCAAGTGATGAAAGGGAAGAACCTACAACCGAGATTACTCTACCCGGCAAGGATCTCATGTAGATTTGATGGAGAAATCAAAAGCTTTACAGACAAGCAAAAGCTACGAGAATTCAGCACCACCAAACCAGCTCTACAACAAATGCTAAAGGAACTTCTCTAAGTGGGAAACACAAGAGAAGAAAAGGACCTACAAAAACAAACCCAAAACAATTAAGAAAATGGTCACAGGAACATACATATCGATAATTACCTTAAACGTGAATGGATTAAATGCCCCAACCAAAAGACATAGACTGGCTGAATGGATACAAAAACAAGACCCATATATATGCTGTCTACAAGAGACCCACTTTAGACCTAGGGACACATACAGACTGAAAGTGAGGGGATGGGAAAAGATATTCCATGCAAATGGAAATCAAAAGAAAGCTGGAGAGTAGCTATACTCGTATCAGATAAAATAGACTTGAAAATAAAGAATGTTGCAAGAGACAAGGAAGGACACTACATAATGATCAAGGGATCAATCCAAGAAGAAGATATAACGATTATAAATATATATGCACCCAACCTAGGAGCACCTCAATACATAAGGCAACTGCTAACAGCTATAAAAGAGGAAATCGACAGTAACACAATAATAGTGGGGGGCTTTAACACCTCACTTACACCAAAGGACAGATCATCCAAAATGAAAATGAATAAGGAAACAGAAGCTTTAAATGACACAATAGACCAGTTAGAGTTAATGGATATATATAGGACATTCCATCCAAAAACAGCAGATTACACGTTCTTCTCAAGTGCGCACGGAACATTCTCCAGGATAGATCACATCTTGGGTCACAAATCAAGCCTCAGTAAATTTAAGAAAATTGAAATCATATCAAGCATCTTTTCGGACCACAACGCTATGAGATTAGAAATGAATTACAGGGGAAAAAAACGTAAAACAGACAAACACATGGAGGCTAAACAATACGTTACTAAATAACCAAGAGATCACTGAAGAAAATCAGAGAGGCAATCAAAAAATACCTAGAGACAAATGACAATGAAAACACGACGACCCAAAACCTATGGGATGCAGCAAAAGCAGTTCTAAGAGGGAAGTTTATCGCTATACAAGCCTGTCTCAAGAAACAAGAAAAATCTCAAGTAAACAATCTAACCTTACACCTAAAGAAACTAGAGAAAGAAGAACAAACAAAACCCAAAGTTAGCAGAAGGAAAGAAATCATAAAGATCAGAGCAGAAATAAATGAAATAGAGACAAAGAAAACAATAGCACAGATCAATAAAACTAAAAGTTGCTTCTTTGAGAAGATAAACAAAATTGATAAGCCATTAGCCAGACTCATCAAGAGAAAGAGGGAGAGGACTCAAATCAATAGAATCCGAAATGAAAAAGGAGAAGTTACAACAGACACCGCAGAAATACAGAGCATCCTAAGAGACTACTACAAGCAACTTTATGCCAATAAAATGGACAACCTGGAAGAAATGGACACATTTTTAGAAAGGCATAACCTTCCAAGACTGAACCAGGAAGAAACAGAAAATATGAACAGACCAATCACAAGTAATGAAATTGAAAGTGTGATTAAAAATCTTCCAACAAACAAAAGTCCAGGACCAGATGGCTTCACAGGTGAATTCTGTCAAACATTTAGAGAAGAGCTAACACCTATCCTTCTCAAACTCTTCCAAAAAATTGCAGAGGAAGGAACACTCCCAAACTCATTCTATGAGGCCACCATCACCCTGATACCAAAACCAGACAAAGACACTACAAAAAAAGAAAATTACAGACCAATATCACTGATGAATACAGATGCAAAAATCCTCAACAAAATACTAGCAAACAGAATCCAACAACACATTAAAAGGATCATACACCACGATCAAGTGGCATTTATCCCAGGGATGCAAGGATTCTTCAATATACGCAAATCAATCAATGTGATACACCATATTAACAAACTGAAGAATAAAAACCATATGATCATCTCAATAGATGCAGAAAAAGCTTTTGACAAAATTCAACACCCAGTTATGATAAAAACTCTCCAGAAAGTGGGCATAGAGGGAACCTACCTCCACATAATAAAGGCCATATATGACAAACCCACAGCAAACATCATTCTCAATGGTGAAAAACTGAAAGCATTTCCTCTAAGATCAGGAACGAGACAAGGAGGTCCACTCTCACCACTATTATTCAACATAGTTCTGGAAGTCCTAGCCACGGCAATCAGAGAAGAAAAAGAAATAAAAGGAATACAAATGGGAAAAGAAGAAGTACAACTGTCACTGTTTGCGGACGACGTGATACTATACATAGAGAATCCTAAAACTGCCACCAGAAAACTGCTAGAGCTAATGAATGAATATGGTAAAGTTGCAGGATACAAAATGAATGCACAGAAATCTCTTGCATTCCTATACACGAATGATGAACAATCTGAAAGAGAAATTATGGAAACACTCCCATTTACCAGTGCAACAAAAAGAATAAAATACCTAGGAATAAACCTACCTAGGGAGACAAAAGACCTGTATGCAGAAAACGATAAGACACTGATGAAAGAAATTAAAGATGATACCAACAGATGGAGAGATATACCATGTTCTTGGATTGGAAGAATCAACATTGTGAAAATGAGTATACTACCCAAAGCAATATACAGATTCAATGCAATCCCTATCAAATTACCAATGGCATTTTTTACGGAGCTAGAACAAATCATCTTAAAATTTGTATGGAGTCACAAAAGACCCCGAATAGCCAAAGCAGTCTGGAGGGAAAAAAAATGGAGCTGGAGGAATCAGACTCCCTGACTTCAGACTATACTACAAAGCTACAGTAATCAAGACAATATGGTACTGGCACAAAAACAGAAACACAGATCAATGGAACAAGATAGAAAAGCCCAGAGACTAACCCACGCACCTATGGTCAACTAATCTATGACAAAGGAGGCAAAGATATACAATGGAGAAAAGACAGTCTCTTCAATAAGTGGTGCTGGGAAAACTGGACAGCTCCATGTAAAAGAATGAAATTAGAATACTCCCTAACACCATACACAAAAATAAACTCAAAATGGATTAGAGACCTAAATATAAGACTGGACACTATAAAACTCTCAGAGGAAAACACAGGAAGAACACTCTTTGACATAAATCACAGCAAGATCTGTTTTGATCCACCTCCTAGAGTAATGGAAATAAAAACAAAAATAAACAAATGGGACCTAATGAAACTTCAAAGCTTTTGCACAGCAAACGAAACCGTAAACAAGACGAAGAGACAACCCTCGGAATGGGAGAAAATATTTGCAAACGAATCAACGGACAAAGGATTAATCTCCAAAATATATAAACAGCTCATTCAGCTCAATATTAAAGAAACAAACACCCCAATCCAAAAATGGGCAGAAGACCTAAATAGACATTTCTCCAAAGAAGACATACAGACGGCCACGAAGCACATGAAAAGATGCTCAACATCGCTAATTATTAGAGAAATGCCAATCAAAACTACAATGAGGTATCACCTCACTCCTGTTAGAATGGGCATCATCAGAAAATCTACAAACAACAAATGCTGGAGAGGGTGTGGAGAAAAGGGAACCCTCTTGCACTGTTGGTGGGAATGTAAATTGGTACAGCCACTATGGAGAACAACACGGAGGTCCCTTAAAAAAACTAAAAATAGAATTACCATATGACCCAGCAATCCCACTACTGAGCATATACCCAGAGAAAACCGTAATTCAAAAAGACACATGCACCCGAATGTTCATTGCAGCACTATTTACAATAGCCAGGTCATGGAAGCAACCTAAATGCCCATCAACAGACGAATGGATAAAGAAGTTGTGGTACATATATACAATGGAATATTACTCAGCCATAAAAAGGAACGAAATTGAGTCATTTGTTGAGAAGTGGATGGCTCCAGAGACTGTCATACAGAGTGAAGTAAGTCAGAAAGAGAAAAACAAATATCGTATATCAATGCATGTATGTGGAACCTAGAAAAATGGTACAGATGAGCCGGTTTGCAGGGCAGAAGTTGAGACACAGATGTAGAGAATGGACATATGGACACCAAGGGGGGAAAACTGCGGTGGGGTGGGGATGGCGGTGTGCTGAATTGGGCGATTGGGATTGACATGTATACACTGATGTGTATAAAATTGATGCCTAATAAGAACCTGCAGTATAAAAAAACAAACAAACAAAACAACTAATATTAAACTTTCATTGGGTTATTTGTATGGAAATATGTTAATATAAATGTTTCAGACATTACATGAAATTTCTAAAAATCTTATATGTGTATTTGTATGGAAATATGTATGGAAATATGTTAATATAAATGTTTCAGACATTACATGAAATTTCTAAAAATCTTATATGTTCTGCTATAATGTTATAAGTAATAATCCTAGTTATTACTTTAAGATGTATATCTCAGAAATAACTAATTTTCTTGTCAACTGCATTATTATGAACTTTCATCAAATCTTTAACTGTGGTCGTTTTTAAGTCTTTTCTCATTTACAGACAGTTCTGGGTGTACTCTGATGCTTTGGCAAATATGTTCCTAGTAAAGGGTTTCACCTTCAAGAAATTCATGGCAAAGACTCTGACAAGTACAGGGTTCTGGTAACTGACTGTACTGCTGAACTGAATGAATAAGCATTTTCAGCACTCTCATGAAAAACTGATGAACTCAAAAAAGTGCTAACAAAAGATCAAGATGAAAAAAAAAATTTAATTACATGGGACTGAGTGAACTGATGAGGAGGAGTATAATTTTTGTGACTTTCTGTCTGAATTTAAAAAAAAATCCCACAAGGACTCAGAGGCAAAGAATATACACATCAATTTTCACTGCAAAGTAAAGGAGCTGTTACAGTGGAGGATTACTGGACTGAATGTCAATATTATGACATAGTACGAGTGTGTTTCAGGTTTGGTCATTGCAATCGTTGTTGCTTTTGTTGTGGTCATCCATGTACAACGCTTCGTGTCAGTCTATTTATCTCTTGTAAAAATAAAATACACTGTGTGTGTGTGAAAAACAATGTCAACAAACAATAGGTGCTGAAGAAGTTGTGGAGAAAAGCGTAACCTCTCGGTCTGAGTGGGATGTAAACTGGTAACGGCCAAATAATAGGAACAGGACGGCAGTGCGTTTAAAGGTAAAAATTGAGTCACCATATGATCTGGAAGGCCCACTATTGGGCCTGTCACCTGTGAAAGCCAGAATCAAAAAGGCACGGGATGGAAAACCGTGTAATGCAGCAGTATTTACAACAGCCAAGACATGGAAGCAAACAAAATGTCCATCAACAGATAAATGGACAAAGAAGAAGTGGTACACATACCAAATGGAATAGTAGCCTCGGGAAAAAGATGAACAATGCCGTCTTCAGGACTACAGATGAGCCTAGAAATAATCATATTAGGTTAAGTAAGTCGTCAAGAGGGAATGACAAATATCCTATGATACCATGTATACATGTTATCCTAAGATTGCTACCAATGAACATATTTCCACAGAAAAAGACACTCACGGACTTATCAAACAAACTAATGGTTAGCCAAAATGAAAGGTGGGAGGATGGATAAATTAGGACTATGGGGCTAACACAGATATACTAATGTATGTTAAATGTATATAAACATATAACATATAAACTATATGAATTATATAGTCACCAATACATATAAAATATAGAATGACAAAACACCTACCAAATACCAAGGGAGGTCTACGCAACATTCTGTAATAACATACACACAAGGTAACAGAATCCGAAGATGAACAGACTTATGTAGGAATCATTGAGCAGATTCTGTACAGCCAGAAAACCACAACACTCTAATCAAATTTACTCCGATAAGAAATAGAAATTAAATTTAAAAAAACAAACATAAGTAAGGTGACATAAACTTCTGGGGGCTTGTCTCAGCACATCCCACTCTAATTTACAACCTTGGAACACTACCTCCAGGAAGACTCTTTTGCACTAGCAACAAGAGTGGAGAACGTAATAATGCTGCTGCCTTGTGGCTGTTTCCCATAACAGCAGCTTTAAACCAAGTGCTAATGGTTGCTTAAGAGTCACAAGGACTGCAGGGCTATAAATGACACCTGTCCTCAAAAAATGCCCTGGGGTAGGGAATAGGCAAGAAAATTCTACACATGACAAATGTTTCAAGAAGTCAATATGAAGAGGGAAGTTGTAGTCCGTCTTTAAAAAAAAAGGACATGCCTAAAGCTCAGTATAAGGAATTATTAGCCACATGCAAATCTAACGTGAAAAAGGTTTCAGCTCACACCAGTCAAATGACCATCAGCAAAAAGTCTACAAACTGTAAAGGCTGAAGGGCTTTTAGAGAACTCTGTACCTTCTAGCTGCTGGTGGAACGTAAAGTGGTAACAGCACTGACGAAAACAGAATGGAGCTGCTTTAAAAGGTAAAAATTGAGCTACCATATGATGTGGCAGGGCACCTTTTGGGCCTATAAGCTAAGACCACCAGAATCGGAAAGACAGAGACAGGCAAATGTGCACTGCAGCAATATTGAAATAGCCAAGACATGGAAGCCAAAAAAAGGTCCATAAACAGATGAATGGACAAAGAAAAAGTGGTATATGGACAGAATGGAATAGTAGCCTAGGGAAAAAAATGAACAATGCCATTTTCAGGACTACCGAGGAGCCTAGAAATCATCATATTAGGTTAAGTAAGTCAAGAGGGAATGACCAATATCCTATGATATCAGGTATACATGTTATTCTACGATTGCTACCAATGAACATATTTCCACAGAGAAAGACACTCACAGACTTATCAAACAAACTAATGGTTAGCCAAAATGAAAGGTGGGAGGATGGATAAATTAGGACTATGGGGCTAACATACATATACTAATGTACGTTAAATGTATATAAACTATATGAATTAGATAGTCACCAATACATATAAAATACATAATGACAAAAACACCTACCAAATACCAAGGGAGGTCTACTCAACATTCTGTAATAACATACATGGTAACAGGATCCGAAGATGAACAGACATGCGTATGAATCATTGAGCAGATTCTGTACCAGCCAGACAATCAAAACACTCTAATCAAATTTACTCCGATAAGAAATAGAAATTAAATTTCAAAAACAAACATAAGTAAGGAGACATAAACTTCTGGGGGCTTGTCCCAGCACATGCCAGTGTAATTTACAACCTTGGAACACTACCTCCAGGAAGACTCTGTTGCCCCAGTAACAAGAGTTGAGAACGTAATAATGCTGCCGCCTTGTAGCTGTTTCCCACAACAGCAGCTTTACACCAAGTACTAATGGTTGCTTAATAGTCACAAGGACTGCAGGGCTGTAAATGACACCTGTCCTCAAAAAATGCCCTGGGGTAGGGAATAGGCAAGACAATTCAACACATGACAAATGTTTCAAGAAGTCAATATGAAGAGGGACGTTGTAGTCACTCTTTAAATAAAAAAGGACATGCCTAAAGCTCAGTATAAGGAATTATTAGCCACATGCAAATCCAACTTCCAAAAAGGTTTCAGCTCACACCAGTCAAATGACCATCAGCAAAAAGTCTACAAACTATAAAGGCTGAAGGGCTTTTAGAGAACTCTGTACCTTCTAGCTGCTGGTGGAACGTAAAGTGGTAACAGCACTAACGAAAACAGAATGGAGCTGCTTTAAAAGGTAAAAATTGAGCTACCATATGATGCGGCAGGGCACCTTTTGGGCCTATAACCTAAGACCACCAGAATCGGAAAGACAGAGGCAGGCAAATGTGCACTGCAGCAATATTGAAATAGCCAAGACATGGAAGCAAAAAAGAAAAGGTCCATAATCAGATGAATGGACAAAGAAGAAGTGGTATATGGACAGATTGGAATATCAGTCACACAAAAAATAAAAGAATGGCATATGCAGCACCACAGATGAGCCTAGAGATAATCACACAACGTGAAGTAAGTCAGAATGCGAAAGACAAATGCCCTATGATGTCCCTTATGTTATCTGAAAATTCATAAAAATGAACATATTTCCTAGAGAAAGGCAATCTCAGATTGAGAAGACAAACTTATGGTTAAGCCAAAGAAAAGGTGTGAGGAATGGATAAATTAGGATATTGGGGTTAACACACATATATTAATACATAGAAAATATATAATCCCCAAAGACCTATGGAATACCAAAAGTGGTCTACTCAACACTCTGTAACAACCTACATGGAAAAGGACCCAAAGATCAATAGATATATGTATATGTGTAAATGAACAAGATTCTGTACACCTAGAGAAAAAGACATTTTTCAATCAAATTTGCTCTGATAAAAACTACAACTTAAAGACACAGACAAGAATTACGGAGGCTAAAACTTATGGGGGTTTGTCCTGGCACATTCCACTCTAATCTGCAACCTAAAAGCACAACTTGCCGCAAGGTTCTGTTTCCCTAGCAAGCAGAGTTGGCAACGTAGAAATGCTGCCACCCTAAGGCCGTTTCCTCAAACACCAGCTTTAAATCTACTGCTAATGGTCACTAATATTCACAAGGACTGCAGGGCTGTAAATGATTCATGCCCTCAAAAAATGTCCTGGGGTAGGGAATGGCCAAAAAAATCCAAACGTGGCAAATTTTTCAAGAAGGCAATCTGAAGCTGTAACTTTAGCTCCATCTTAAAAAAAAAACGAAAAGAACATTGATAAACGCAAAACATCAGGAATTATGAGACGCAAGCAAATCCAATCTACACAAAGGTATCACCTCACAGCAGTCAGAATGACCATCAGCAAAATGTCAACAAACAGAGCATTAACCAAGATGGCGGAGTAGAAGGACGTGCTCTCACTCCCTCTTGCGAGAGCACCAGAATCACAACTGGCCGCTGGACAATCACTGACAGGAAGACCCTGGACTTCACCAAGGAGGATACCCCACGTCCAAGGACAGAGGAGAAGCCACAGGGAGATGGTAGGAGGGGCGCAATCAGAGTAAAATCAAATCCCATCACTGCTGGGTGGGTGACTCACAGACTGGCGAACACTTATACCACAGAAGTCCACCCACTGGAGTGAAGGTTCTGAGCCCCACGTCAGGCTTCCCAACCTGGGGGTCCTGCAACGGGAGGAGGAATTCCTAGAGAATCAGACTTTGAAGCCTAGTGGGAATTGACTGCAGGACTTCTACAGGACTGGGGGAAACAGACACCCCACTCTTGGAGGGCACACACAAAGTAGTGTGCGCATCGGGACCCAGGGGAAGGAGCAGTGACCCTGGGGGAGACTGAACCAGACCTACCTGCTGGTGTTGGGGGGGGTCTCCTGCAGAGGCGGGGGGTGGCTCTGTTTCACCTTGGGGACAAGGACACTGGCAGCGGAGGTTCTGGGAAGTGCTCCTTGGCGTGAGCCCTCCCAGAGCCTGCCATTAACCCCACCAAAGAGCCCAGGTAGGCTCCAGTGTTGGGTTGCCTCAGGCAAAACAACCAACAGGGAGGGGACCCAGGCCCACCCATCAACAGTCAAGTGGATTAAAGTTTTACTGAGCTCTGACCGCCACAGCAACAGTCAGCTCTACCCACCACCAGAGCCTCCCATCAAGCCTCTTAGATAGCCTCAACCACCAGAGGGCAGACAGCAGAAGCAAGAAAAACTACAATCCTGCAGCCTGTGGACCAAAAACCACAGTTACAGAAAGATAGACAAGATGAAAAGGCAGAGGGCTATGTACCAGATGAAGGAACAAGAAAAAACCCCAGAAACACAACTAAATGAAGTGGAGATAGGCAACCTTCCAGAAAAAGAATTCAGAATAATGATAGTGAAGATGATCCAGGACCTCGGAATAAGAATGGAGGCAAAGATTGAGAAGATGCAAGAAATGATTAACAAAGACCTAGAAGAATTAAAGAACAAACAAACAGAGATGACCAATACAATAACTGAAATGAAAACTACACTAGAAGGAATCAATAGCAGAATAACTGAGGCAGAAGAACGGATAAGTGACCTGGAAGACAGAATGGTGGAATTCACTGCTGCGGAACAGAATAAAGAAAAAAGAATGAAAAGAAAAGAAGACAGCCTAAGAGACCTCTGGGACAACATTAAACGCAACAACATTCGCATTATAGGGGTCCCAGAAGGAGAAGAGAGAGAGAAAGGACCAGAGAAAATATCTGAAGAGATTATAGTCGAAAACTTCCCTAACATGGGAAAGGAAATAGCCACCCAAGTCCAGCAAGCGCAGAGAGTCCCATACAGGATCAACCCAAGGAGAAACACACCGAGACACATAGTAATCAAAGTGGCAAAAATTAAAGACAAAGAAAAATTATTGAAAGCAGCAAGGGAAAAACGACAAATAACATACAAGGGAACTCCCATAAGGTTAACAGCTGATTTCTCAGCAGAAACTCTACAAGCCAGAAGGGAGTGGCATGATATACTTCAAGTGATGAAAGGGAAGAACCTACAACCGAGATTACTCTACCCGGCAAGGATCTCATGTAGATTTGATGGAGAAATCAAAAGCTTTACAGACAAGCAAAAGCTACGAGAATTCAGCACCACCAAACCAGCTCTACAACAAATGCTAAAGGAACTTCTCTAAGTGGGAAACACAAGAGAAGAAAAGGACCTACAAAAACAAACCCAAAACAATTAAGAAAATGGTCACAGGAACATACATATCGATAATTACCTTAAACGTGAATGGATTAAATGCCCCAACCAAAAGACATAGACTGGCTGAATGGATACAAAAACAAGACCCATATATATGCTGTCTACAAGAGACCCACTTTAGACCTAGGGACACATACAGACTGAAAGTGAGGGGATGGGAAAAGATATTCCATGCAAATGGAAATCAAAAGAAAGCTGGAGAGTAGCTATACTCGTATCAGATAAAATAGACTTGAAAATAAAGAATGTTGCAAGAGACAAGGAAGGACACTACATAATGATCAAGGGATCAATCCAAGAAGAAGATATAACGATTATAAATATATATGCACCCAACCTAGGAGCACCTCAATACATAAGGCAACTGCTAACAGCTATAAAAGAGGAAATCGACAGTAACACAATAATAGTGGGGGGCTTTAACACCTCACTTACACCAAAGGACAGATCATCCAAAATGAAAATGAATAAGGAAACAGAAGCTTTAAATGACACAATAGACCAGTTAGAGTTAATGGATATATATAGGACATTCCATCCAAAAACAGCAGATTACACGTTCTTCTCAAGTGCGCACGGAACATTCTCCAGGATAGATCACATCTTGGGTCACAAATCAAGCCTCAGTAAATTTAAGAAAATTGAAATCATATCAAGCATCTTTTCGGACCACAACGCTATGAGATTAGAAATGAATTACAGGGGAAAAAAACGTAAAACAGACAAACACATGGAGGCTAAACAATACGTTACTAAATAACCAAGAGATCACTGAAGAAAATCAGAGAGGCAATCAAAAAATACCTAGAGACAAATGACAATGAAAACACGACGACCCAAAACCTATGGGATGCAGCAAAAGCAGTTCTAAGAGGGAAGTTTATCGCTATACAAGCCTGTCTCAAGAAACAAGAAAAATCTCAAGTAAACAATCTAACCTTACACCTAAAGAAACTAGAGAAAGAAGAACAAACAAAACCCAAAGTTAGCAGAAGGAAAGAAATCATAAAGATCAGAGCAGAAATAAATGAAATAGAGACAAAGAAAACAATAGCACAGATCAATAAAACTAAAAGTTGCTTCTTTGAGAAGATAAACAAAATTGATAAGCCATTAGCCAGACTCATCAAGAGAAAGAGGGAGAGGACTCAAATCAATAGAATCCGAAATGAAAAAGGAGAAGTTACAACAGACACCGCAGAAATACAAAGCATCCTAAGAGACTACTACAAGCAACTTTATGCCAATAAAATGGACAACCTGGAAGAAATGGACACATTTTTAGAAAGGCATAACCTTCCAAGACTGAACCAGGAAGAAACAGAAAATATGAACAGACCAATCACAAGTAATGAAATTGAAACTGTGATTAAAAATCTTCCAACAAACAAAAGTCCAGGACCAGATGGCTTCACAGGTGAATTCTGTCAAACATTTAGAGAAGAGCTAACACCTATCCTTCTCAAACTCTTCTGGAAGGAACCCTCCCAAACTCATTCTATGAGGCCACCATCACCCTGATACCAAAACCAGACAAAGACACTACAAAAAAAGAAAATTACAGACCAATATCACTGATGAATACAGATGCAAAAATCCTCAACAAAATACTAGCAAACAGAATCCAACATCACATTAAAAGGATCATACACCACGATCAAGTGGCATTTATCCCAGGGATGCAAGGATTCTTCAATATACGCAAATCAATCAATGTGATACACCATATTAACAAACTGAAGAATAAAAACCATATGATCATCTCAATAGATGCAGAAAAAGCTTTTGACAAAATTCAACACCCAGTTATGATAAAAACTCTCCAGAAAGTGGGCATAGAGGGAACCTACCTCCACATAATAAAGGCCATATATGACAAACCCACAGCAAACATCATTCTCAATGGTGAAAAACTGAAAGCATTTCCTCTAAGATCAGGAACGAGACAAGGAGGTCCACTCTCACCACTATTATTCAACATAGTTCTGGAAGTCCTAGCCACGGCAATCAGAGAAGAAAAAGAAATAAAAGGAATACAAATGGGAAAAGAAGAAGTACAACTGTCACTGTTTGCGGACGACGTGATACTATACATAGAGAATCCTAAAACTGCCACCAGAAAACTGCTAGAGCTAATGAATGAATATGGTAAAGTTGCAGGATACAAAATGAATGCACAGAAATCTCTTGCATTCCTATACACGAATGATGAACAATCTGAAAGAGAAATTATGGAAACACTCCCATTTACCAGTGCAACAAAAAGAATAAAATACCTAGGAATAAACCTACCTAGGGAGACAAAAGACCTGTATGCAGAAAACGATAAGACACTGATGAAAGAAATTAAAGATGATACCAACAGATGGAGAGATATACCATGTTCTTGGATTGGAAGAATCAACATTGTGAAAATGAGTATACTACCCAAAGCAATATACAGATTCAATGCAATCCCTATCAAATTACCAATGGCATTTTTTACGGAGCTAGAACAAATCATCTTAAACTTTGTATGGAGTCACAAAAGACCCCGAATAGCCAAAGCAGTCTGGAGGGAAAAAAATGGAGCTGGAGGAATCAGACTCCCTGACTTCAGACTATACTACAAAGCTACAGTAATCAAGACAATATGGTACTGGCACAAAAACAGAAACACAGATCAATGGAACAAGATAGAAAAGCCCAGAGACTAACCCACGCACCTATGGTCAACTAATCTATGACAAAGGAGGCAAAGATATACAATGGAGAAAAGACAGTCTCTTCAATAAGTGGTGCTGGGAAAACTGGACAGCTCCATGTAAAAGAATGAAATTAGAATACTCCCTAACACCATACACAAAAATAAACTCAAAATGGATTAGAGACCTAAATATAAGACTGGACACTATAAAACTCTCAGAGGAAAACACAGGAAGAACACTCTTTGACATAAATCACAGCAAGATCTGTTTTGATCCACCTCCTAGAGTAATGGAAATAAAAACAAAAATAAACAAATGGGACCTAATGAAACTTCAAAGCTTTTGCACAGCAAACGAAACCGTAAACAAGACGAAGAGACAACCCTCGGAATGGGAGAAAATATTTGCAAACGAATCAACGGACAAAGGATTAATCTCCAAAATATATAAACAGCTCATTCAGCTCAATATTAAAGAAACAAACACCCCAATCCAAAAATGGGCAGAAGACCTAAATAGACATTTCTCCAAAGAAGACATACAGACGGCCACGAAGCACATGAAAAGATGCTCAACATCACTAATTATTAGAGAAATGCCAATCAAAACTACAATGAGGTATCACCTCACTCCTGTTAGAATGGGCATCATCAGAAAATCTACAAACAACAAATGCTGGAGAGGGTGTGGAGAAAAGGGAACCCTCTTGCACTGTTGGTGGGAATGTAAATTGATACAGCCACTATGGAGAACAACACGGAGGTCCCTTAAAAAAACTAAAAATAGAATTACCATATGACCCAGCAATCCCACTACTGAGCATATACCCAGAGAAAACCGTAATTCAAAAAGACACATGCACCCGAATGTTCATTGCAGCAGTATTTACAATAGCCAGGTCATGGAAGCAACCTAAATGCCCATCACCAGACGAATGGATAAAGAAGTTGTGGTACATATATACAATGGAATATTACTCAGCCATAAAAAGGAACGAAATTGAGTCATTTGTTGAGAAGTGGATGGCTCTAGAGACTGTCATACAGAGTGAAGTAAGTCAGAAAGAGAAAAACAAATATCGTATATTAATGCATGTATGTGGAACCTAGAAAAATGGTACAGATGAGCCGGTTTGCAGGGCAGAAGTTGAGACACAGATGTAGAGAATGGACATATGGACACCAAGGGGGGAAAACTGCGGTGGGGTGGGGATGGTGGTGTGCTGAATTGGGCGATTGGGATTGACATGTATACACTGATGTGTATAAAATTGATGCCTAATAAGAACCTGCAGTATAAAAAAACAAACAAACAAAACAACTAATATTAAACTTTCATTGGGTTATTTGTATGGAAATATGTTAATATAAATGTTTCAGACATTACATGAAATTTCTAAAAATCTTATATGTGTATTTGTATGGAAATATGTATGGAAATATGTTAATATAAATGTTTCAGACATTACATGAAATTTCTAAAAATCTTATATGTTCTGCTATAATGTTATAAGTAATAATCCTAGTTATTACTTTAAGATGTATATCTCAGAAATAACTAATTTTCTTGTCAACTGCATTATTATGAACTTTCATCAAATCTTTAACTGTGGTCGTTTTTAAGTCTTTTCTCATTTACAGACAGTTCTGGGTGTACTCTGATGCTTTGGCAAATATGTTCCTAGTAAAGGGTTTCACCTTCAAGAAATTCATGGCAAAGACTCTGACAAGTACAGGGTTCTGGTAACTGACTGTACTGCTGAACTGAATGAATAAGCATTTTCAGCACTCTCATGAAAAACTGATGAACTCAAAAAAGTGCTAACAAAAGATCAAGATGAAAAAAAAAATTTAATTACATGGGACTGAGTGAACTGATGAGGAGGAGTATAATTTTTGTGACTTTCTGTCTGAATTTAAAAAAAAATCCCACAAGGACTCAGAGGCAAAGAATATACACATCAATTTTCACTGCAAAGTAAAGGAGCTGTTACAGTGGAGGATTACTGGACTGAATGTCAATATTATGACATAGTACGAGTGTGTTTCAGGTTTGGTCATTGCAATCGTTGTTGCTTTTGTTGTGGTCATCCATGTACAACGCTTCGTGTCAGTCTATTTATCTCTTGTAAAAATAAAATACACTGTGTGTGTGTGAAAAACAATGTCAACAAACAATAGGTGCTGAAGAAGTTGTGGAGAAAAGCGTAACCTCTCGGTCTGAGTGGGATGTAAACTGGTAACGGCCAAATAATAGGAACAGGACGGCAGTGCGTTTAAAGGTAAAAATTGAGTCACCATATGATCTGGAAGGCCCACTATTGGGCCTGTCACCTGTGAAAGCCAGAATCAAAAAGGCACGGGATGGAAAACCGTGTAATGCAGCAGTATTTACAACAGCCAAGACATGGAAGCAAACAAAATGTCCATCAACAGATAAATGGACAAAGAAGAAGTGGTACACATACCAAATGGAATAGTAGCCTCGGGAAAAAGATGAACAATGCCGTCTTCAGGACTACAGATGAGCCTAGAAATAATCATATTAGGTTAAGTAAGTCAAGAGGGAATGACAAATATCCTATGATACCATGTATACATGTTATCCTAAGATTGCTACCAATGAACATATTTCCACAGAAAAAGACACTCACGGACTTATCAAACAAACTAATGGTTAGCCAAAATGAAAGGTGGGAGGATGGATAAATTAGGACTACGGGGCTAACACAGATATACTAATGTATGTTAAATGTATATAAACATATAACATATAAACTATATGAATTATATACTCACCAATACATATAAAATATAGAATGACAAAACACCTACCAAATACCAAGGGAGGTCTACGCAACATTCTGTAATAACATACACACAAGGTAACAGAATCCGAAGATGAACAGACATATGTAGGAATCATTGAGCAGATTCTGTACAGCCAGAAAACCACAACACTCTAATCAAATTTACTCCGATAAGAAATAGAAATTAAATTTAAAAAAACAAACATAAGTAAGGTGACATAAACTTCTGGGGGCTTGTCTCAGCACATCCCACTCTAATTTACAACCTTGGAACACTACCTCCAGGAAGACTCTTTTGCACTAGCAACAAGAGTGGAGAACGTAATAATGCTGCTGCCTTGTGGCTGTTTCCCATAACAGCAGCTTTAAACCAAGTGCTAATGGTTGCTTAAGAGTCACAAGGACTGCAGGGCTATAAATGACACCTGTCCTCAAAAAATGCCCTGGGGTAGGGAATAGGCAAGAAAATTCTACACATGACAAATGTTTCAAGAAGTCAATATGAAGAGGGAAGTTGTAGTCCGTCTTTAAAAAAAAAGGACATGCCTAAAGCTCAGTATAAGGAATTATTAGCCACATGCAAATCTAACGTGAAAAAGGTTTCAGCTCACACCAGTCAAATGACCATCAGCAAAAAGTCTACAAACTGTAAAGGCTGAAGGGCTTTTAGAGAACTCTGTACCTTCTAGCTGCTGGTGGAACGTAAAGTGGTAACAGCACTGACGAAAACAGAATGGAGCTGCTTTAAAAGGTAAAAATTGAGCTACCATATGATGTGGCAGGGCACCTTTTGGGCCTATAAGCTAAGACCACCAGAATCGGAAAGACAGAGACAGGCAAATGTGCACTGCAGCAATATTGAAATAGCCAAGACATGGAAGCCAAAAAAAGGTCCATAAACAGATGAATGGACAAAGAAAAAGTGGTATATGGACAGAATGGAATAGTAGCCTAGGGAAAAAAATGAACAATGCCATTTTCAGGACTACCGAGGAGCCTAGAAATCATCATATTAGGTTAAGTAAGTCAAGAGGGAATGACCAATATCCTATGATATCAGGTATACATGTTATTCTACGATTGCTACCAATGAACATATTTCCACAGAGAAAGACACTCACAGACTTATCAAACAAACTAATGGTTAGCCAAAATGAAAGGTGGGAGGATGGATAAATTAGGACTATGGGGCTAACATACATATACTAATGTACGTTAAATGTATATAAACTCTATGAATTAGATAGTCACCAATACATATAAAATACATAATGACAAAAACACCTACCAAATACCAAGGGAGGTCTACTCAACATTCTGTAATAACATACATGGTAACAGGATCCGAAGATGAACAGACATGCGTATGAATCATTGAGCAGATTCTGTACCAGCCAGACAATCAAAACACTCTAATCAAATTTACTCCGATAAGAAATAGAAATTAAATTTCAAAAACAAACGTAAGTAAGGAGACATAAACTTCTGGGGGCTTGTCCCAGCACATGCCAGTGTAATTTACAACCTTGGAACACTACCTCCAGGAAGACTCTGTTGCCCCAGTAACAAGAGTTGAGAACGTAATAATGCTGCCGCCTTGTAGCTGTTTCCCACAACAGCAGCTTTACACCAAGTACTAATGGTTGCTTAATAGTCACAAGGACTGCAGGGCTGTAAATGACACCTGTCCTCAAAAAATGCCCTGGGGTAGGGAATAGGCAAGACAATTCAACACATGACAAATGTTTCAAGAAGTCAATATGAAGAGGGAAGTTGTAGTCACTCTTTAAATAAAAAAGGACATGCCTAAAGCTCAGTATAAGGAATTATTAGCCACATGCAAATCCAACTTCCAAAAAGGTTTCAGCTCACACCAGTCAAATGACCATCAGCAAAAAGTCTACAAACTATAAAGGCTGAAGGGCTTTTAGAGAACTCTGTACCTTCTAGCTGCTGGTGGAACGTAAAGTGGTAACAGCACTAACGAAAACAGAATGGAGCTGCTTTAAAAGGTAAAAATTGAGCTACCATATGATGCGGCAGGGCACCTTTTGGGCCTATAACCTAAGACCACCAGAATCGGAAAGACAGAGGCAGGCAAATGTGCACTGCAGCAATATTGAAATAGCCAAGACATGGAAGCAAAAAAGAAAAGGTCCATAATCAGATGAATGGACAAAGAAGAAGTGGTATATGGACAGATTGGAATATCAGTCACACAAAAAATAAAAGAATGGCATATGCAGCACCACAGATGAGCCTAGAGATAATCACACAACGTGAAGTTAAGTCAGAATGCGAAAGACAAATGCCCTATGATGTCCCTTATGTTATCTGAAAATTCATAAAAATGAACATATTTCCTAGAGAAAGGCAATCTCAGATTGAGAAGACAAACTTATGGTTAAGCCAAAGAAAAGGTGTGAGGAATGGATAAATTAGGATATTGGGGTTAACACACATATATTAATACATAGAAAATATATAATCCCCAAAGACCTATGGAATACCAAAAGTGGTCTACTCAACACTCTGTAACAACCTACATGGAAAAGGACCCAAAGATCAATAGATATATGTATATGTGTAAATGAACAAGATTCTGTACACCTAGAGAAAAAGACATTTTTCAATCAAATTTGCTCTGATAAAAACTACAACTTAAAGACACAGACAAGAATTACGGAGGCTAAAACTTATGGGGGTTTGTCCTGGCACATTCCACTCTAATCTGCAACCTAAAAGCACAACTTGCAGCAAGGTTCTGTTTCCCTAGCAAGCAGAGTTGGCAACGTAGAAATGCTGCCACCCTAAGGCCGTTTCCTCAAACACCAGCTTTAAATCTACTGCTAATGGTCACTAATATTCACAAGGACTGCAGGGCTGTAAATGATTCATGCCCTCAAAAAATGTCCTGGGGTAGGGAATGGCCAAAAAAATCCAAACGTGGCAAATTTTTCAAGAAGGCAATCTGAAGCTGTAACTTTAGCTCCATCTTAAAAAAAAAACGAAAAGAACATTGATAAACGCAAAACATCAGGAATTATGAGACGCAAGCAAATCCAATCTACACAAAGGTATCACCTCACAGCAGTCAGAATGACCATCAGCAAAATGTCAACAAACAGAGCATTAACCAAGATGGCGGAGTAGAAGGACGTGCTCTCACTCCCTCTTGCGAGAGCACCAGAATCACAACTGGCCGCTGGACAATCACTGACAGGAAGACCCTGGACTTCACCAAGGAGGATACCCCACGTCCAAGGACAGAGGAGAAGCCACAGGGAGATGGTAGGAGGGGCACAATCAGAGTAAAATCAAATCCCATCACTGCTGGGTGGGTGACTCACAGACTGGCGAACACTTATACCACAGAAGTCCACCCACTGGAGTGAAGGTTCTGAGCCCCACGTCAGGCTTCCCAACCTGGGGGTCCTGCAACGGGAGGAGGAATTCCTAGAGAATCAGACTTTGAAGCCTAGTGGGAATTGACTGCAGGACTTCTACAGGACTGGGGGAAACAGAGACCCCACTCTTGGAGGGCACACACAAAGTAGTGTGCGCATCGGGACCCAGGGGAAGGAGCAGTGACCCTGGGGGAGACTGAACCAGACCTACCTGCTGGTGTTGGGGGGGGTCTCCTGCAGAGGCGGGGGGTGGCTCTGTTTCACCTTGGGGACAAGGACACTGGCAGCGGAGGTTCTGGGAAGTGCTCCTTGGCGTGAGCCCTCCCAGAGCCTGCCATTAACCCCACCAAAGAGCCCAGGTAGGCTCCAGTGTTGGGTTGCCTCAGGCAAAACAACCAACAGGGAGGGGACCCAGGCCCACCCATCAACAGTCAAGTGGATTAAAGTTTTACTGAGCTCTGACCGCCACAGCAACAGTCAGCTCTACCCACCACCAGAGCCTCCCATCAAGCCTCTTAGATAGCCTCAACCACCAGAGGGCAGACAGCAGAAGCAAGAAAAACTACAATCCTGCAGCCTGTGGACCAAAAACCACAGTTACAGAAAGATAGACAAGATGAAAAGGCAGAGGGCTATGTACCAGATGAAGGAACAAGAAAAAACCCCAGAAACACAACTAAATGAAGTGGAGATAGGCAACCTTCCAGAAAAAGAATTCAGAATAATGATAGTGAAGATGATCCAGGACCTCGGAATAAGAATGGAGGCAAAGATTGAGAAGATGCAAGAAATGATTAACAAAGACCTAGAAGAATTAAAGAACAAACAAACAGAGATGACCAATACAATAACTGAAATGAAAACTACACTAGAAGGAATCAATAGCAGAATAACTGAGGCAGAAGAACGGATAAGTGACCTGGAAGACAGAATGGTGGAATTCACTGCTGCGGAACAGAATAAAGAAAAAAGAATGAAAAGAAAAGAAGACAGCCTAAGAGACCTCTGGGACAACATTAAACGCAACAACATTCGCATTATAGGGGTCCCAGAAGGAGAAGAGAGAGAGAAAGGACCAGAGAAAATATCTGAAGAGATTATAGTCGAAAACTTCCCTAACATGGGAAAGGAAATAGCCACCCAAGTCCAGCAAGCGCAGAGAGTCCCATACAGGATCAACCCAAGGAGAAACACACCGAGACACATAGTAATCAAAGTGGCAAAAATTAAAGACAAAGAAAAATTATTGAAAGCAGCAAGGGAAAAACGACAAATAACATACAAGGGAACTCCCATAAGGTTAACAGCTGATTTCTCAGCAGAAACTCTACAAGCCAGAAGGGAGTGGCATGATATACTTCAAGTGATGAAAGGGAAGAACCTACAACCGAGATTACTCTACCCGGCAAGGATCTCATTTAGATTTGATGGAGAAATCAAAAGCTTTACAGACAAGCAAAAGCTACGAGAATTCAGCACCACCAAACCAGCTCTACAACAAATGCTAAAGGAACTTCTCTAAGTGGGAAACACAAGAGAAGAAAAGGACCTACAAAAACAAACCCAAAACAATTAAGAAAATGGTCACAGGAACATACATATCGATAATTACCTTAAACGTGAATGGATTAAATGCCCCAACCAAAAGACATAGACTGGCTGAATGGATACAAAAACAAGACCCATATATATGCTGTCTACAAGAGACCCACTTTAGACCTAGGGACACATACAGACTGAAAGTGAGGGGATGGGAAAAGATATTCCATGCAAATGGAAATCAAAAGAAAGCTGGAGAGTAGCTATACTCGTATCAGATAAAATAGACTTGAAAATAAAGAATGTTGCAAGAGACAAGGAAGGACACTACATAATGATCAAGGGATCAATCCAAGAAGAAGATATAACGATTATAAATATATATGCACCCAACCTAGGAGCACCTCAATACATAAGGCAACTGCTAACAGCTATAAAAGAGGAAATCGACAGTAACACAATAATAGTGGGGGGCTTTAACACCTCACTTACACCAAAGGACAGATCATCCAAAATGAAAATGAATAAGGAAACAGAAGCTTTAAATGACACAATAGACCAGTTAGAGTTAATGGATATATATAGGACATTCCATCCAAAAACAGCAGATTACACGTTCTTCTCAAGTGCGCACGGAACATTCTCCAGGATAGATCACATCTTGGGTCACAAATCAAGCCTCAGTAAATTTAAGAAAATTGAAATCATATCAAGCATCTTTTCGGACCACAACGCTATGAGATTAGAAATGAATTACAGGGGAAAAAAACGTAAAACAGACAAACACATGGAGGCTAAACAATACGTTACTAAATAACCAAGAGATCACTGAAGAAAATCAGAGAGGCAATCAAAAAATACCTAGAGACAAATGACAATGAAAACACGACGACCCAAAACCTATGGGATGCAGCAAAAGCAGTTCTAAGAGGGAAGTTTATCGCTATACAAGCCTGTCTCAAGAAACAAGAAAAATCTCAAGTAAACAATCTAACCTTACACCTAAAGAAACTAGAGAAAGAAGAACAAACAAAACCCAAAGTTAGCAGAAGGAAAGAAATCATAAAGATCAGAGCAGAAATAAATGAAATAGAGACAAAGAAAACAATAGCACAGATCAATAAAACTAAAAGTTGCTTCTTTGAGAAGATAAACAAAATTGATAAGCCATTAGCCAGACTCATCAAGAGAAAGAGGGAGAGGACTCAAATCAATAGAATCCGAAATGAAAAAGGAGAAGTTACAACAGACACCGCAGAAATACAAAGCATCCTAAGAGACTACTACAAGCAACTTTATGCCAATAAAATGGACAACCTGGAAGAAATGGACACATTTTTAGAAAGGCATAACCTTCCAAGACTGAACCAGGAAGAAACAGAAAATATGAACAGACCAATCACAAGTAATGAAATTGAAACTGTGATTAAAAATCTTCCAACAAACAAAAGTCCAGGACCAGATGGCTTCACAGGTGAATTCTGTCAAACATTTAGAGAAGAGCTAACACCTATCCTTCTCAAACTCTTCTGGAAGGAACCCTCCCAAACTCATTCTATGAGGCCACCATCACCCTGATACCAAAACCAGACAAAGACACTACAAAAAAAGAAAATTACAGACCAATATCACTGATGAATACAGATGCAAAAATCCTCAACAAAATACTAGCAAACAGAATCCAACATCACATTAAAAGGATCATACACCACGATCAAGTGGCATTTATCCCAGGGATGCAAGGATTCTTCAATATACGCAAATCAATCAATGTGATACACCATATTAACAAACTGAAGAATAAAAACCATATGATCATCTCAATAGATGCAGAAAAAGCTTTTGACAAAATTCAACACCCAGTTATGATAAAAACTCTCCAGAAAGTGGGCATAGAGGGAACCTACCTCCACATAATAAAGGCCATATATGACAAACCCACAGCAAACATCATTCTCAATGGTGAAAAACTGAAAGCATTTCCTCTAAGATCAGGAACGAGACAAGGAGGTCCACTCTCACCACTATTATTCAACATAGTTCTGGAAGTCCTAGCCACGGCAATCAGAGAAGAAAAAGAAATAAAAGGAATACAAATGGGAAAAGAAGAAGTACAACTGTCACTGTTTGCGGACGACGTGATACTATACATAGAGAATCCTAAAACTGCCACCAGAAAACTGCTAGAGCTAATGAATGAATATGGTAAAGTTGCAGGATACAAAATGAATGCACAGAAATCTCTTGCATTCCTATACACGAATGATGAACAATCTGAAAGAGAAATTATGGAAACACTCCCATTTACCAGTGCAACAAAAAGAATAAAATACCTAGGAATAAACCTACCTAGGGAGACAAAAGACCTGTATGCAGAAAACGATAAGACACTGATGAAAGAAATTAAAGATGATACCAACAGATGGAGAGATATACCATGTTCTTGGATTGGAAGAATCAACATTGTGAAAATGAGTATACTACCCAAAGCAATATACAGATTCAATGCAATCCCTATCAAATTACCAATGGCATTTTTTACGGAGCTAGAACAAATCATCTTAAACTTTGTATGGAGTCACAAAAGACCCCGAATAGCCAAAGCAGTCTGGAGGGAAAAAAATGGAGCTGGAGGAATCAGACTCCCTGACTTCAGACTATACTACAAAGCTACAGTAATCAAGACAATATGGTACTGGCACAAAAACAGAAACACAGATCAATGGAACAAGATAGAAAAGCCCAGAGACTAACCCACGCACCTATGGTCAACTAATCTATGACAAAGGAGGCAAAGATATACAATGGAGAAAAGACAGTCTCTTCAATAAGTGGTGCTGGGAAAACTGGACAGCTCCATGTAAAAGAATGAAATTAGAATACTCCCTAACACCATACACAAAAATAAACTCAAAATGGATTAGAGACCTAAATATAAGACTGGACACTATAAAACTCTCAGAGGAAAACACAGGAAGAACACTCTTTGACATAAATCACAGCAAGATCTGTTTTGATCCACCTCCTAGAGTAATGGAAATAAAAACAAAAATAAACAAATGGGACCTAATGAAACTTCAAAGCTTTTGCACAGCAAACGAAACCGTAAACAAGACGAAGAGACAACCCTCGGAATGGGAGAAAATATTTGCAAACGAATCAACGGACAAAGGATTAATCTCCAAAATATATAAACAGCTCATTCAGCTCAATATTAAAGAAACAAACACCCCAATCCAAAAATGGGCAGAAGACCTAAATAGACATTTCTCCAAAGAAGACATACAGACGGCCACGAAGCACATGAAAAGATGCTCAACATCACTAATTATTAGAGAAATGCCAATCAAAACTACAATGAGGTATCACCTCACTCCTGTTAGAATGGGCATCATCAGAAAATCTACAAACAACAAATGCTGGAGAGGGTGTGGAGAAAAGGGAACCCTCTTGCACTGTTGGTGGGAATGTAAATTGATACAGCCACTATGGAGAACAACACGGAGGTCCCTTAAAAAAACTAAAAATAGAATTACCATATGACCCAGCAATCCCACTACTGAGCATATACCCAGAGAAAACCGTAATTCAAAAAGACACATGCACCCGAATGTTCATTGCAGCAGTATTTACAATAGCCAGGTCATGGAAGCAACCTAAATGCCCATCACCAGACGAATGGATAAAGAAGTTGTGGTACATATATACAATGGAATATTACTCAGCCATAAAAAGGAACGAAATTGAGTCATTTGTTGAGA
This sequence comes from Balaenoptera acutorostrata, assembly GCF_949987535.1. Taxonomy (NCBI): domain Eukaryota; kingdom Metazoa; phylum Chordata; class Mammalia; order Artiodactyla; family Balaenopteridae; genus Balaenoptera; species Balaenoptera acutorostrata. The sequence continues at coordinate 86,073 of NW_026646432.1, forward strand.
AGTGGATGGCTCTAGAGACTGTCATACAGAGTGAAGTAAGTCAGAAAGAGAAAAACAAATATCGTATATTAATGCATGTATGTGGAACCTAGAAAAATGGTACAGATGAGCCGGTTTGCAGGGCAGAAGTTGAGACACAGATGTAGAGAATGGACATATGGACACCAAGGGGGGAAAACTGCGGTGGGGTGGGGATGGTGGTGTGCTGAATTGGGCGATTGGGATTGACATGTATACACTGATGTGTATAAAATTGATGCCTAATAAGAACCTGCAGTATAAAAAAACAAACAAACAAAACAACTAATATTAAACTTTCATTGGGTTATTTGTATGGAAATATGTTAATATAAATGTTTCAGACATTACATGAAATTTCTAAAAATCTTATATGTGTATTTGTATGGAAATATGTATGGAAATATGTTAATATAAATGTTTCAGACATTACATGAAATTTCTAAAAATCTTATATGTTCTGCTATAATGTTATAAGTAATAATCCTAGTTATTACTTTAAAATGTATATCTCAGAAATAACTAATTTTCTTGTCAACTGCATTATTATGAACTTTCATCAAATCTTTAACTGTGGTCGTTTTTAAGTCTTTTCTCATTTACAGACAGTTCTGGGTGTACTCTGATGCTTTGGCAAATATGTTCCTAGTAAAGGGTTTCACCTTCAAGAAATTCATGGCAAAGACTCTGACAAGTACAGGGTTCTGGTAACTGACTGTACTGCTGAACTGAATGAATAAGCATTTTCAGCACTCTCATGAAAAACTGATGAACTCAAAAAAGTGCTAACAAAAGATCAAGATGAAAAAAAAAATTTAATTACATGGGACTGAGTGAACTGATGAGGAGGAGTATAATTTTTGTGACTTTCTGTCTGAATTTAAAAAAAAATCCCACAAGGACTCAGAGGCAAAGAATATACACATCAATTTTCACTGCAAAGTAAAGGAGCTGTTACAGTGGAGGATTACTGGACTGAATGTCAATATTATGACATAGTACGAGTGTGTTTCAGGTTTGGTCATTGCAATCGTTGTTGCTTTTGTTGTGGTCATCCATGTACAACGCTTCGTGTCAGTCTATTTATCTCTTGTAAAAATAAAATACACTGTGTGTGTGTGAAAAACAATGTCAACAAACAATAGGTGCTGAAGAAGTTGTGGAGAAAAGCGTAACCTCTCGGTCTGAGTGGGATGTAAACTGGTAACGGCCAAATAATAGGAACAGGACGGCAGTGCGTTTAAAGGTAAAAATTGAGTCACCATATGATCTGGAAGGCCCACTATTGGGCCTGTCACCTGTGAAAGCCAGAATCAAAAAGGCACGGGATGGAAAACCGTGTAATGCAGCAGTATTTACAACAGCCAAGACATGGAAGCAAACAAAATGTCCATCAACAGATAAATGGACAAAGAAGAAGTGGTACACATACCAAATGGAATAGTAGCCTCGGGAAAAAGATGAACAATGCCGTCTTCAGGACTACAGATGAGCCTAGAAATAATCATATTAGGTTAAGTAAGTCAAGAGGGAATGACAAATATCCTATGATACCATGTATACATGTTATCCTAAGATTGCTACCAATGAACATATTTCCACAGAAAAAGACACTCACGGACTTATCAAACAAACTAATGGTTAGCCAAAATGAAAGGTGGGAGGATGGATAAATTAGGACTACGGGGCTAACACAGATATACTAATGTATGTTAAATGTATATAAACATATAACATATAAACTATATGAATTATATACTCACCAATACATATAAAATATAGAATGACAAAACACCTACCAAATACCAAGGGAGGTCTACGCAACATTCTGTAATAACATACACACAAGGTAACAGAATCCGAAGATGAACAGACATATGTAGGAATCATTGAGCAGATTCTGTACAGCCAGAAAACCACAACACTCTAATCAAATTTACTCCGATAAGAAATAGAAATTAAATTTAAAAAAACAAACATAAGTAAGGTGACATAAACTTCTGGGGGCTTGTCTCAGCACATCCCACTCTAATTTACAACCTTGGAACACTACCTCCAGGAAGACTCTTTTGCACTAGCAACAAGAGTGGAGAACGTAATAATGCTGCTGCCTTGTGGCTGTTTCCCATAACAGCAGCTTTAAACCAAGTGCTAATGGTTGCTTAAGAGTCACAAGGACTGCAGGGCTATAAATGACACCTGTCCTCAAAAAATGCCCTGGGGTAGGGAATAGGCAAGAAAATTCTACACATGACAAATGTTTCAAGAAGTCAATATGAAGAGGGAAGTTGTAGTCCGTCTTTAAAAAAAAAGGACATGCCTAAAGCTCAGTATAAGGAATTATTAGCCACATGCAAATCTAACGTGAAAAAGGTTTCAGCTCACACCAGTCAAATGACCATCAGCAAAAAGTCTACAAACTGTAAAGGCTGAAGGGCTTTTAGAGAACTCTGTACCTTCTAGCTGCTGGTGGAACGTAAAGTGGTAACAGCACTGACGAAAACAGAATGGAGCTGCTTTAAAAGGTAAAAATTGAGCTACCATATGATGTGGCAGGGCACCTTTTGGGCCTATAAGCTAAGACCACCAGAATCGGAAAGACAGAGACAGGCAAATGTGCACTGCAGCAATATTGAAATAGCCAAGACATGGAAGCCAAAAAAAGGTCCATAAACAGATGAATGGACAAAGAAAAAGTGGTATATGGACAGAATGGAATAGTAGCCTAGGGAAAAAAATGAACAATGCCATTTTCAGGACTACCGAGGAGCCTAGAAATCATCATATTAGGTTAAGTAAGTCAAGAGGGAATGACCAATATCCTATGATATCAGGTATACATGTTATTCTACGATTGCTACCAATGAACATATTTCCACAGAGAAAGACACTCACAGACTTATCAAACAAACTAATGGTTAGCCAAAATGAAAGGTGGGAGGATGGATAAATTAGGACTATGGGGCTAACATACATATACTAATGTACGTTAAATGTATATAAACTCTATGAATTAGATAGTCACCAATACATATAAAATACATAATGACAAAAACACCTACCAAATACCAAGGGAGGTCTACTCAACATTCTGTAATAACATACATGGTAACAGGATCCGAAGATGAACAGACATGCGTATGAATCATTGAGCAGATTCTGTACCAGCCAGACAATCAAAACACTCTAATCAAATTTACTCCGATAAGAAATAGAAATTAAATTTCAAAAACAAACATAAGTAAGGAGACATAAACTTCTGGGGGCTTGTCCCAGCACATGCCAGTGTAATTTACAACCTTGGAACACTACCTCCAGGAAGACTCTGTTGCCCCAGTAACAAGAGTTGAGAACGTAATAATGCTGCCGCCTTGTAGCTGTTTTCCACAACAGCAGCTTTACACCAAGTACTAATGGTTGCTTAATAGTCACAAGGACTGCAGGGCTGTAAATGACACCTGTCCTCAAAAAATGCCCTGGGGTAGGGAATAGGCAAGACAATTCAACACATGACAAATGTTTCAAGAAGTCAATATGAAGAGGGAAGTTGTAGTCACTCTTTAAATAAAAAAGGACATGCCTAAAGCTCAGTATAAGGAATTATTAGCCACATGCAAATCCAACTTCCAAAAAGGTTTCAGCTCACACCAGTCAAATGACCATCAGCAAAAAGTCTACAAACTATAAAGGCTGAAGGGCTTTTAGAGAACTCTGTACCTTCTAGCTGCTGGTGGAACGTAAAGTGGTAACAGCACTAACGAAAACAGAATGGAGCTGCTTTAAAAGGTAAAAATTGAGCTACCATATGATGCGGCAGGGCACCTTTTGGGCCTATAACCTAAGACCACCAGAATCGGAAAGACAGAGGCAGGCAAATGTGCACTGCAGCAATATTGAAATAGCCAAGACATGGAAGCAAAAAAGAAAAGGTCCATAATCAGATGAATGGACAAAGAAGAAGTGGTATATGGACAGATTGGAATATCAGTCACACAAAAAATAAAAGAATGGCATATGCAGCACCACAGATGAGCCTAGAGATAATCACACAACGTGAAGTAAGTCAGAATGCGAAAGACAAATGCCCTATGATGTCCCTTATGTTATCTGAAAATTCATAAAAATGAACATATTTCCTAGAGAAAGGCAATCTCAGATTGAGAAGACAAACTTATGGTTAAGCCAAAGAAAAGGTGTGAGGAATGGATAAATTAGGATATTGGGGTTAACACACATATATTAATACATAGAAAATATATAATCCCCAAAGACCTATGGAATACCAAAAGTGGTCTACTCAACACTCTGTAACAACCTACATGGAAAAGGACCCAAAGATCAATAGATATATGTATATGTGTAAATGAACAAGATTCTGTACACCTAGAGAAAAAGACATTTTTCAATCAAATTTGCTCTGATAAAAACTACAACTTAAAGACACAGACAAGAATTACGGAGGCTAAAACTTATGGGGGTTTGTCCTGGCACATTCCACTCTAATCTGCAACCTAAAAGCACAACTTGCCGCAAGGTTCTGTTTCCCTAGCAAGCAGAGTTGGCAACGTAGAAATGCTGCCACCCTAAGGCCGTTTCCTCAAACACCAGCTTTAAATCTACTGCTAATGGTCACTAATATTCACAAGGACTGCAGGGCTGTAAATGATTCATGCCCTCAAAAAATGTCCTGGGGTAGGGAATGGCCAAAAAAATCCAAACGTGGCAAATTTTTCAAGAAGGCAATCTGAAGCTGTAACTTTAGCTCCATCTTAAAAAAAAACGAAAAGAACATTGATAAACGCAAAACATCAGGAATTATGAGACGCAAGCAAATCCAATCTACACAAAGGTATCACCTCACAGCAGTCAGAATGACCATCAGCAAAATGTCAACAAACAGAGCATTAACCAAGATGGCGGAGTAGAAGGACGTGCTCTCACTCCCTCTTGCGAGAGCACCAGAATCACAACTGGCCGCTGGACAATCACTGACAGGAAGACCCTGGACTTCACCAAGGAGGATACCCCACGTCCAAGGACAGAGGAGAAGCCACAGGGAGATGGTAGGAGGGGCGCAATCAGAGTAAAATCAAATCCCATCACTGCTGGGTGGGTGACTCACAGACTGGCGAACACTTATACCACAGAAGTCCACCCACTGGAGTGAAGGTTCTGAGCCCCACGTCAGGCTTCCCAACCTGGGGGTCCTGCAACGGGAGGAGGAATTCCTAGAGAATCAGACTTTGAAGCCTAGTGGGAATTGACTGCAGGACTTCTACAGGACTGGGGGAAACAGAGACCCCACTCTTGGAGGGCACACACAAAGTAGTGTGCGCATCGGGACCCAGGGGAAGGAGCAGTGACCCTGGGGGAGACTGAACCAGACCTACCTGCTGGTGTTGGGGGGGGTCTCCTGCAGAGGCGGGGGGTGGCTCTGTTTCACCTTGGGGACAAGGACACTGGCAGCGGAGGTTCTGGGAAGTGCTCCTTGGCGTGAGCCCTCCCAGAGCCTGCCATTAACCCCACCAAAGAGCCCAGGTAGGCTCCAGTGTTGGGTTGCCTCAGGCAAAACAACCAACAGGGAGGGGACCCAGGCCCACCCATCAACAGTCAAGTGGATTAAAGTTTTACTGAGCTCTGACCGCCACAGGAACAGTCAGCTCTACCCACCACCAGAGCCTCCCATCAAGCCTCTTAGATAGCCTCAACCACCAGAGGGCAGACAGCAGAAGCAAGAAAAACTACAATCCTGCAGCCTATGGACCAAAAACCACAGTTACAGAAAGATAGACAAGATGAAAAGGCAGAGGGCTATGTACCAGATGAAGGAACAAGAAAAAACCCCAGAAACACAACTAAATGAAGTGGAGATAGGCAACCTTCCAGAAAAAGAATTCAGAATAATGATAGTGAAGATGATCCAGGACCTCGGAATAAGAATGGAGGCAAAGATTGAGAAGATGCAAGAAATGATTAACAAAGACCTAGAAGAATTAAAGAACAAACAAACAGAGATGACCAATACAATAACTGAAATGAAAACTACACTAGAAGGAATCAATAGCAGAATAACTGAGGCAGAAGAACGGATAAGTGACCTGGAAGACAGAATGGTGGAATTCACTGCTGCGGAACAGAATAAAGAAAAAAGAATGAAAAGAAAAGAAGACAGCCTAAGAGACCTCTGGGACAACATTAAACGCAACAACATTCGCATTATAGGGGTCCCAGAAGGAGAAGAGAGAGAGAAAGGACCAGAGAAAATATCTGAAGAGATTATAGTCGAAAACTTCCCTAACATGGGAAAGGAAATAGCCACCCAAGTCCAGCAAGCGCAGAGAGTCCCATACAGGATCAACCCAAGGAGAAACACACCGAGACACATAGTAATCAAAGTGGCAAAAATTAAAGACAAAGAAAAATTATTGAAAGCAGCAAGGGAAAAACGACAAATAACATACAAGGGAACTCCCATAAGGTTAACAGCTGATTTCTCAGCAGAAACTCTACAAGCCAGAAGGGAGTGGCATGATATACTTCAAGTGATGAAAGGGAAGAACCTACAACCGAGATTACTCTACCCGGCAAGGATCTCATTTAGATTTGATGGAGAAATCAAAAGCTTTACAGACAAGCAAAAGCTACGAGAATTCAGCACCACCAAACCAGCTCTACAACAAATGCTAAAGGAACTTCTCTAAGTGGGAAACACAAGAGAAGAAAAGGACCTACAAAAACAAACCCAAAACAATTAAGAAAATGGTCACAGGAACATACATATCGATAATTACCTTAAACGTGAATGGATTAAATGCCCCAACCAAAAGACATAGACTGGCTGAATGGATACAAAAACAAGACCCATATATATGCTGTCTACAAGAGACCCACTTTAGACCTAGGGACACATACAGACTGAAAGTGAGGGGATGGGAAAAGATATTCCATGCAAATGGAAATCAAAAGAAAGCTGGAGAGTAGCTATACTCGTATCAGATAAAATAGACTTGAAAATAAAGAATGTTGCAAGAGACAAGGAAGGACACTACATAATGATCAAGGGATCAATCCAAGAAGAAGATATAACGATTATAAATATATATGCACCCAACCTAGGAGCACCTCAATACATAAGGCAACTGCTAACAGCTATAAAAGAGGAAATCGACAGTAACACAATAATAGTGGGGGGCTTTAACACCTCACTTACACCAAAGGACAGATCATCCAAAATGAAAATGAATAAGGAAACAGAAGCTTTAAATGACACAATAGACCAGTTAGAGTTAATGGATATATATAGGACATTCCATCCAAAAACAGCAGATTACACGTTCTTCTCAAGTGCGCACGGAACATTCTCCAGGATAGATCACATCTTGGGTCACAAATCAAGCCTCAGTAAATTTAAGAAAATTGAAATCATATCAAGCATCTTTTCGGACCACAACGCTATGAGATTAGAAATGAATTACAGGGGAAAAAAACGTAAAACAGACAAACACATGGAGGCTAAACAATACGTTACTAAATAACCAAGAGATCACTGAAGAAAATCAGAGAGGCAATCAAAAAATACCTAGAGACAAATGACAATGAAAACACGACGACCCAAAACCTATGGGATGCAGCAAAAGCAGTTCTAAGAGGGAAGTTTATCGCTATACAAGCCTGTCTCAAGAAACAAGAAAAATCTCAAGTAAACAATCTAACCTTACACCTAAAGAAACTAGAGAAAGAAGAACAAACAAAACCCAAAGTTAGCAGAAGGAAAGAAATCATAAAGATCAGAGCAGAAATAAATGAAATAGAGACAAAGAAAACAATAGCACAGATCAATAAAACTAAAAGTTGCTTCTTTGAGAAGATAAACAAAATTGATAAGCCATTAGCCAGACTCATCAAGAGAAAGAGGGAGAGGACTCAAATCAATAGAATCCGAAATGAAAAAGGAGAAGTTACAACAGACACCGCAGAAATACAAAGCATCCTAAGAGACTACTACAAGCAACTTTATGCCAATAAAATGGACAACCTGGAAGAAATGGACACATTTTTAGAAAGGCATAACCTTCCAAGACTGAACCAGGAAGAAACAGAAAATATGAACAGACCAATCACAAGTAATGAAATTGAAACTGTGATTAAAAATCTTCCAACAAACAAAAGTCCAGGACCAGATGGCTTCACAGGTGAATTCTGTCAAACATTTAGAGAAGAGCTAACACCTATCCTTCTCAAACTCTTCTGGAAGGAACCCTCCCAAACTCATTCTATGAGGCCACCATCACCCTGATACCAAAACCAGACAAAGACACTACAAAAAAAGAAAATTACAGACCAATATCACTGATGAATACAGATGCAAAAATCCTCAACAAAATACTAGCAAACAGAATCCAACATCACATTAAAAGGATCATACACCACGATCAAGTGGCATTTATCCCAGGGATGCAAGGATTCTTCAATATACGCAAATCAATCAATGTGATACACCATATTAACAAACTGAAGAATAAAAACCATATGATCATCTCAATAGATGCAGAAAAAGCTTTTGACAAAATTCAACACCCAGTTATGATAAAAACTCTCCAGAAAGTGGGCATAGAGGGAACCTACCTCCACATAATAAAGGCCATATATGACAAACCCACAGCAAACATCATTCTCAATGGTGAAAAACTGAAAGCATTTCCTCTAAGATCAGGAACGAGACAAGGAGGTCCACTCTCACCACTATTATTCAACATAGTTCTGGAAGTCCTAGCCACGGCAATCAGAGAAGAAAAAGAAATAAAAGGAATACAAATGGGAAAAGAAGAAGTACAACTGTCACTGTTTGCGGACGACGTGATACTATACATAGAGAATCCTAAAACTGCCACCAGAAAACTGCTAGAGCTAATGAATGAATATGGTAAAGTTGCAGGATACAAAATGAATGCACAGAAATCTCTTGCATTCCTATACACGAATGATGAACAATCTGAAAGAGAAATTATGGAAACACTCCCATTTACCAGTGCAACAAAAAGAATAAAATACCTAGGAATAAACCTACCTAGGGAGACAAAAGACCTGTATGCAGAAAACGATAAGACACTGATGAAAGAAATTAAAGATGATACCAACAGATGGAGAGATATACCATGTTCTTGGATTGGAAGAATCAACATTGTGAAAATGAGTATACTACCCAAAGCAATATACAGATTCAATGCAATCCCTATCAAATTACCAATGGCATTTTTTACGGAGCTAGAACAAATCATCTTAAACTTTGTATGGAGTCACAAAAGACCCCGAATAGCCAAAGCAGTCTGGAGGGAAAAAAATGGAGCTGGAGGAATCAGACTCCCTGACTTCAGACTATACTACAAAGCTACAGTAATCAAGACAATATGGTACTGGCACAAAAACAGAAACACAGATCAATGGAACAAGATAGAAAAGCCCAGAGACTAACCCACGCACCTATGGTCAACTAATCTATGACAAAGGAGGCAAAGATATACAATGGAGAAAAGACAGTCTCTTCAATAAGTGGTGCTGGGAAAACTGGACAGCTCCATGTAAAAGAATGAAATTAGAATACTCCCTAACACCATACACAAAAATAAACTCAAAATGGATTAGAGACCTAAATATAAGACTGGACACTATAAAACTCTCAGAGGAAAACACAGGAAGAACACTCTTTGACATAAATCACAGCAAGATCTGTTTTGATCCACCTCCTAGAGTAATGGAAATAAAAACAAAAATAAACAAATGGGACCTAATGAAACTTCAAAGCTTTTGCACAGCAAACGAAACCGTAAACAAGACGAAGAGACAACCCTCGGAATGGGAGAAAATATTTGCAAACGAATCAACGGACAAAGGATTAATCTCCAAAATATATAAACAGCTCATTCAGCTCAATATTAAAGAAACAAACACCCCAATCCAAAAATGGGCAGAAGACCTAAATAGACATTTCTCCAAAGAAGACATACAGACGGCCACGAAGCACATGAAAAGATGCTCAACATCACTAATTATTAGAGAAATGCCAATCAAAACTACAATGAGGTATCACCTCACTCCTGTTAGAATGGGCATCATCAGAAAATCTACAAACAACAAATGCTGGAGAGGGTGTGGAGAAAAGGGAACCCTCTTGCACTGTTGGTGGGAATGTAAATTGATACAGCCACTATGGAGAACAACACGGAGGTCCCTTAAAAAAACTAAAAATAGAATTACCATATGACCCAGCAATCCCACTACTGAGCATATACCCAGAGAAAACCGTAATTCAAAAAGACACATGCACCCGAATGTTCATTGCAGCAGTATTTACAATAGCCAGGTCATGGAAGCAACCTAAATGCCCATCACCAGACGAATGGATAAAGAAGTTGTGGTACATATATACAATGGAATATTACTCAGCCATAAAAAGGAACGAAATTGAGTCATTTGTTGAGAAGTGGATGGCTCTAGAGACTGTCATACAGAGTGAAGTAAGTCAGAAAGAGAAAAACAAATATCGTATATTAATGCATGTATGTGGAACCTAGAAAAATGGTACAGATGAGCCGGTTTGCAGGGCAGAAGTTGAGACACAGATGTAGAGAATGGACATATGGACACCAAGGGGGGAAAACTGCGGTGGGGTGGGGATGGTGGTGTGCTGAATTGGGCGATTGGGATTGACATGTATACACTGATGTGTATAAAATTGATGCCTAATAAGAACCTGCAGTATAAAAAAACAAACAAACAAAACAACTAATATTAAACTTTCATTGGGTTATTTGTATGGAAATATGTTAATATAAATGTTTCAGACATTACATGAAATTTCTAAAAATCTTATATGTGTATTTGTATGGAAATATGTATGGAAATATGTTAATATAAATGTTTCAGACATTACATGAAATTTCTAAAAATCTTATATGTTCTGCTATAATGTTATAAGTAATAATCCTAGTTATTACTTTAAAATGTATATCTCAGAAATAACTAATTTTCTTGTCAACTGCATTATTATGAACTTTCATCAAATCTTTAACTGTGGTCGTTTTTAAGTCTTTTCTCATTTACAGACAGTTCTGGGTGTACTCTGATGCTTTGGCAAATATGTTCCTAGTAAAGGGTTTCACCTTCAAGAAATTCATGGCAAAGACTCTGACAAGTACAGGGTTCTGGTAACTGACTGTACTGCTGAACTGAATGAATAAGCATTTTCAGCACTCTCATGAAAAACTGATGAACTCAAAAAAGTGCTAACAAAAGATCAAGATGAAAAAAAAAATTTAATTACATGGGACTGAGTGAACTGATGAGGAGGAGTATAATTTTTGTGACTTTCTGTCTGAATTTAAAAAAAAATCCCACAAGGACTCAGAGGCAAAGAATATACACATCAATTTTCACTGCAAAGTAAAGGAGCTGTTACAGTGGAGGATTACTGGACTGAATGTCAATATTATGACATAGTACGAGTGTGTTTCAGGTTTGGTCATTGCAATCGTTGTTGCTTTTGTTGTGGTCATCCATGTACAACGCTTCGTGTCAGTCTATTTATCTCTTGTAAAAATAAAATACACTGTGTGTGTGTGAAAAACAATGTCAACAAACAATAGGTGCTGAAGAAGTTGTGGAGAAAAGCGTAACCTCTCGGTCTGAGTGGGATGTAAACTGGTAACGGCCAAATAATAGGAACAGGACGGCAGTGCGTTTAAAGGTAAAAATTGAGTCACCATATGATCTGGAAGGCCCACTATTGGGCCTGTCACCTGTGAAAGCCAGAATCAAAAAGGCACGGGATGGAAAACCGTGTAATGCAGCAGTATTTACAACAGCCAAGACATGGAAGCAAACAAAATGTCCATCAACAGATAAATGGACAAAGAAGAAGTGGTACACATACCAAATGGAATAGTAGCCTCGGGAAAAAGATGAACAATGCCGTCTTCAGGACTACAGATGAGCCTAGAAATAATCATATTAGGTTAAGTAAGTCAAGAGGGAATGACAAATATCCTATGATACCATGTATACATGTTATCCTAAGATTGCTACCAATGAACATATTTCCACAGAAAAAGACACTCACGGACTTATCAAACAAACTAATGGTTAGCCAAAATGAAAGGTGGGAGGATGGATAAATTAGGACTACGGGGCTAACACAGATATACTAATGTATGTTAAATGTATATAAACATATAACATATAAACTATATGAATTATATACTCACCAATACATATAAAATATAGAATGACAAAACACCTACCAAATACCAAGGGAGGTCTACGCAACATTCTGTAATAACATACACACAAGGTAACAGAATCCGAAGATGAACAGACATATGTAGGAATCATTGAGCAGATTCTGTACAGCCAGAAAACCACAACACTCTAATCAAATTTACTCCGATAAGAAATAGAAATTAAATTTAAAAAAACAAACATAAGTAAGGTGACATAAACTTCTGGGGGCTTGTCTCAGCACATCCCACTCTAATTTACAACCTTGGAACACTACCTCCAGGAAGACTCTTTTGCACTAGCAACAAGAGTGGAGAACGTAATAATGCTGCTGCCTTGTGGCTGTTTCCCATAACAGCAGCTTTAAACCAAGTGCTAATGGTTGCTTAAGAGTCACAAGGACTGCAGGGCTATAAATGACACCTGTCCTCAAAAAATGCCCTGGGGTAGGGAATAGGCAAGAAAATTCTACACATGACAAATGTTTCAAGAAGTCAATATGAAGAGGGAAGTTGTAGTCCGTCTTTAAAAAAAAAGGACATGCCTAAAGCTCAGTATAAGGAATTATTAGCCACATGCAAATCTAACGTGAAAAAGGTTTCAGCTCACACCAGTCAAATGACCATCAGCAAAAAGTCTACAAACTGTAAAGGCTGAAGGGCTTTTAGAGAACTCTGTACCTTCTAGCTGCTGGTGGAACGTAAAGTGGTAACAGCACTGACGAAAACAGAATGGAGCTGCTTTAAAAGGTAAAAATTGAGCTACCATATGATGTGGCAGGGCACCTTTTGGGCCTATAAGCTAAGACCACCAGAATCGGAAAGACAGAGACAGGCAAATGTGCACTGCAGCAATATTGAAATAGCCAAGACATGGAAGCCAAAAAAAGGTCCATAAACAGATGAATGGACAAAGAAAAAGTGGTATATGGACAGAATGGAATAGTAGCCTAGGGAAAAAAATGAACAATGCCATTTTCAGGACTACCGAGGAGCCTAGAAATCATCATATTAGGTTAAGTAAGTCAAGAGGGAATGACCAATATCCTATGATATCAGGTATACATGTTATTCTACGATTGCTACCAATGAACATATTTCCACAGAGAAAGACACTCACAGACTTATCAAACAAACTAATGGTTAGCCAAAATGAAAGGTGGGAGGATGGATAAATTAGGACTATGGGGCTAACATACATATACTAATGTACGTTAAATGTATATAAACTCTATGAATTAGATAGTCACCAATACATATAAAATACATAATGACAAAAACACCTACCAAATACCAAGGGAGGTCTACTCAACATTCTGTAATAACATACATGGTAACAGGATCCGAAGATGAACAGACATGCGTATGAATCATTGAGCAGATTCTGTACCAGCCAGACAATCAAAACACTCTAATCAAATTTACTCCGATAAGAAATAGAAATTAAATTTCAAAAACAAACATAAGTAAGGAGACATAAACTTCTGGGGGCTTGTCCCAGCACATGCCAGTGTAATTTACAACCTTGGAACACTACCTCCAGGAAGACTCTGTTGCCCCAGTAACAAGAGTTGAGAACGTAATAATGCTGCCGCCTTGTAGCTGTTTTCCACAACAGCAGCTTTACACCAAGTACTAATGGTTGCTTAATAGTCACAAGGACTGCAGGGCTGTAAATGACACCTGTCCTCAAAAAATGCCCTGGGGTAGGGAATAGGCAAGACAATTCAACACATGACAAATGTTTCAAGAAGTCAATATGAAGAGGGAAGTTGTAGTCACTCTTTAAATAAAAAAGGACATGCCTAAAGCTCAGTATAAGGAATTATTAGCCACATGCAAATCCAACTTCCAAAAAGGTTTCAGCTCACACCAGTCAAATGACCATCAGCAAAAAGTCTACAAACTATAAAGGCTGAAGGGCTTTTAGAGAACTCTGTACCTTCTAGCTGCTGGTGGAACGTAAAGTGGTAACAGCACTAACGAAAACAGAATGGAGCTGCTTTAAAAGGTAAAAATTGAGCTACCATATGATGCGGCAGGGCACCTTTTGGGCCTATAACCTAAGACCACCAGAATCGGAAAGACAGAGGCAGGCAAATGTGCACTGCAGCAATATTGAAATAGCCAAGACATGGAAGCAAAAAAGAAAAGGTCCATAATCAGATGAATGGACAAAGAAGAAGTGGTATATGGACAGATTGGAATATCAGTCACACAAAAAATAAAAGAATGGCATATGCAGCACCACAGATGAGCCTAGAGATAATCACACAACGTGAAGTAAGTCAGAATGCGAAAGACAAATGCCCTATGATGTCCCTTATGTTATCTGAAAATTCATAAAAATGAACATATTTCCTAGAGAAAGGCAATCTCAGATTGAGAAGACAAACTTATGGTTAAGCCAAAGAAAAGGTGTGAGGAATGGATAAATTAGGATATTGGGGTTAACACACATATATTAATACATAGAAAATATATAATCCCCAAAGACCTATGGAATACCAAAAGTGGTCTACTCAACACTCTGTAACAACCTACATGGAAAAGGACCCAAAGATCAATAGATATATGTATATGTGTAAATGAACAAGATTCTGTACACCTAGAGAAAAAGACATTTTTCAATCAAATTTGCTCTGATAAAAACTACAACTTAAAGACACAGACAAGAATTACGGAGGCTAAAACTTATGGGGGTTTGTCCTGGCACATTCCACTCTAATCTGCAACCTAAAAGCACAACTTGCCGCAAGGTTCTGTTTCCCTAGCAAGCAGAGTTGGCAACGTAGAAATGCTGCCACCCTAAGGCCGTTTCCTCAAACACCAGCTTTAAATCTACTGCTAATGGTCACTAATATTCACAAGGACTGCAGGGCTGTAAATGATTCATGCCCTCAAAAAATGTCCTGGGGTAGGGAATGGCCAAAAAAATCCAAACGTGGCAAATTTTTCAAGAAGGCAATCTGAAGCTGTAACTTTAGCTCCATCTTAAAAAAAAACGAAAAGAACATTGATAAACGCAAAACATCAGGAATTATGAGACGCAAGCAAATCCAATCTACACAAAGGTATCACCTCACAGCAGTCAGAATGACCATCAGCAAAATGTCAACAAACAGAGCATTAACCAAGATGGCGGAGTAGAAGGACGTGCTCTCACTCCCTCTTGCGAGAGCACCAGAATCACAACTGGCCGCTGGACAATCACTGACAGGAAGACCCTGGACTTCACCAAGGAGGATACCCCACGTCCAAGGACAGAGGAGAAGCCACAGGGAGATGGTAGGAGGGGCGCAATCAGAGTAAAATCAAATCCCATCACTGCTGGGTGGGTGACTCACAGACTGGCGAACACTTATACCACAGAAGTCCACCCACTGGAGTGAAGGTTCTGAGCCCCACGTCAGGCTTCCCAACCTGGGGGTCCTGCAACGGGAGGAGGAATTCCTAGAGAATCAGACTTTGAAGCCTAGTGGGAATTGACTGCAGGACTTCTACAGGACTGGGGGAAACAGAGACCCCACTCTTGGAGGGCACACACAAAGTAGTGTGCGCATCGGGACCCAGGGGAAGGAGCAGTGACCCTGGGGGAGACTGAACCAGACCTACCTGCTGGTGTTGGGGGGGGTCTCCTGCAGAGGCGGGGGGTGGCTCTGTTTCACCTTGGGGACAAGGACACTGGCAGCGGAGGTTCTGGGAAGTGCTCCTTGGCGTGAGCCCTCCCAGAGCCTGCCATTAACCCCACCAAAGAGCCCAGGTAGGCTCCAGTGTTGGGTTGCCTCAGGCAAAACAACCAACAGGGAGGGGACCCAGGCCCACCCATCAACAGTCAAGTGGATTAAAGTTTTACTGAGCTCTGACCGCCACAGGAACAGTCAGCTCTACCCACCACCAGAGCCTCCCATCAAGCCTCTTAGATAGCCTCAACCACCAGAGGGCAGACAGCAGAAGCAAGAAAAACTACAATCCTGCAGCCTATGGACCAAAAACCACAGTTACAGAAAGATAGACAAGATGAAAAGGCAGAGGGCTATGTACCAGATGAAGGAACAAGAAAAAACCCCAGAAACACAACTAAATGAAGTGGAGATAGGCAACCTTCCAGAAAAAGAATTCAGAATAATGATAGTGAAGATGATCCAGGACCTCGGAATAAGAATGGAGGCAAAGATTGAGAAGATGCAAGAAATGATTAACAAAGACCTAGAAGAATTAAAGAACAAACAAACAGAGATGACCAATACAATAACTGAAATGAAAACTACACTAGAAGGAATCAATAGCAGAATAACTGAGGCAGAAGAACGGATAAGTGACCTGGAAGACAGAATGGTGGAATTCACTGCTGCGGAACAGAATAAAGAAAAAAGAATGAAAAGAAAAGAAGACAGCCTAAGAGACCTCTGGGACAACATTAAACGCAACAACATTCGCATTATAGGGGTCCCAGAAGGAGAAGAGAGAGAGAAAGGACCAGAGAAAATATCTGAAGAGATTATAGTCGAAAACTTCCCTAACATGGGAAAGGAAATAGCCACCCAAGTCCAGCAAGCGCAGAGAGTCCCATACAGGATCAACCCAAGGAGAAACACACCGAGACACATAGTAATCAAAGTGGCAAAAATTAAAGACAAAGAAAAATTATTGAAAGCAGCAAGGGAAAAACGACAAATAACATACAAGGGAACTCCCATAAGGTTAACAGCTGATTTCTCAGCAGAAACTCTACAAGCCAGAAGGGAGTGGCATGATATACTTCAAGTGATGAAAGGGAAGAACCTACAACCGAGATTACTCTACCCGGCAAGGATCTCATTTAGATTTGATGGAGAAATCAAAAGCTTTACAGACAAGCAAAAGCTACGAGAATTCAGCACCACCAAACCAGCTCTACAACAAATGCTAAAGGAACTTCTCTAAGTGGGAAACACAAGAGAAGAAAAGGACCTACAAAAACAAACCCAAAACAATTAAGAAAATGGTCACAGGAACATACATATCGATAATTACCTTAAACGTGAATGGATTAAATGCCCCAACCAAAAGACATAGACTGGCTGAATGGATACAAAAACAAGACCCATATATATGCTGTCTACAAGAGACCCACTTTAGACCTAGGGACACATACAGACTGAAAGTGAGGGGATGGGAAAAGATATTCCATGCAAATGGAAATCAAAAGAAAGCTGGAGAGTAGCTATACTCGTATCAGATAAAATAGACTTGAAAATAAAGAATGTTGCAAGAGACAAGGAAGGACACTACATAATGATCAAGGGATCAATCCAAGAAGAAGATATAACGATTATAAATATATATGCACCCAACCTAGGAGCACCTCAATACATAAGGCAACTGCTAACAGCTATAAAAGAGGAAATCGACAGTAACACAATAATAGTGGGGGGCTTTAACACCTCACTTACACCAAAGGACAGATCATCCAAAATGAAAATGAATAAGGAAACAGAAGCTTTAAATGACACAATAGACCAGTTAGAGTTAATGGATATATATAGGACATTCCATCCAAAAACAGCAGATTACACGTTCTTCTCAAGTGCGCACGGAACATTCTCCAGGATAGATCACATCTTGGGTCACAAATCAAGCCTCAGTAAATTTAAGAAAATTGAAATCATATCAAGCATCTTTTCGGACCACAACGCTATGAGATTAGAAATGAATTACAGGGGAAAAAAACGTAAAACAGACAAACACATGGAGGCTAAACAATACGTTACTAAATAACCAAGAGATCACTGAAGAAAATCAGAGAGGCAATCAAAAAATACCTAGAGACAAATGACAATGAAAACACGACGACCCAAAACCTATGGGATGCAGCAAAAGCAGTTCTAAGAGGGAAGTTTATCGCTATACAAGCCTGTCTCAAGAAACAAGAAAAATCTCAAGTAAACAATCTAACCTTACACCTAAAGAAACTAGAGAAAGAAGAACAAACAAAACCCAAAGTTAGCAGAAGGAAAGAAATCATAAAGATCAGAGCAGAAATAAATGAAATAGAGACAAAGAAAACAATAGCACAGATCAATAAAATTAAAAGTTGCTTCTTTGAGAAGATAAACAAAATTGATAAGCCATTAGCCAGACTCATCAAGAGAAAGAGGGAGAGGACTCAAATCAATAGAATCCGAAATGAAAAAGGAGAAGTTACAACAGACACCGCAGAAATACAAAGCATCCTAAGAGACTACTACAAGCAACTTTATGCCAATAAAATGGACAACCTGGAAGAAATGGACACATTTTTAGAAAGGCATAACCTTCCAAGACTGAACCAGGAAGAAACAGAAAATATGAACAGACCAATCACAAGTAATGAAATTGAAAGTGTGATTAAAAATCTTCCAACAAACAAAAGTCCAGGACCAGATGGCTTCACAGGTGAATTCTGTCAAACATTTAGAGAAGAGCTAACACCTATCCTTCTCAAACTCTTCTGGAAGGAACCCTCCCAAACTCATTCTATGAGGCCACCATCACCCTGATACCAAAACCAGACAAAGACACTACAAAAAAAGAAAATTACAGACCAATATCACTGATGAATACAGATGCAAAAATCCTCAACAAAATACTAGCAAACAGAATCCAACATCACATTAAAAGGATCATACACCACGATCAAGTGGCATTTATCCCAGGGATGCAAGGATTCTTCAATATACGCAAATCAATCAATGTGATACACCATATTAACAAACTGAAGAATAAAAACCATATGATCATCTCAATAGATGCAGAAAAAGCTTTTGACAAAATTCAACACCCAGTTATGATAAAAACTCTCCAGAAAGTGGGCATAGAGGGAACCTACCTCCACATAATAAAGGCCATATATGACAAACCCACAGCAAACATCATTCTCAATGGTGAAAAACTGAAAGCATTTCCTCTAAGATCAGGAACGAGACAAGGAGGTCCACTCTCACCACTATTATTCAACATAGTTCTGGAAGTCCTAGCCACGGCAATCAGAGAAGAAAAAGAAATAAAAGGAATACAAATGGGAAAAGAAGAAGTACAACTGTCACTGTTTGCGGACGACGTGATACTATACATAGAGAATCCTAAAACTGCCACCAGAAAACTGCTAGAGCTAATGAATGAATATGGTAAAGTTGCAGGATACAAAATGAATGCACAGAAATCTCTTGCATTCCTATACACGAATGATGAACAATCTGAAAGAGAAATTATGGAAACACTCCCATTTACCAGTGCAACAAAAAGAATAAAATACCTAGGAATAAACCTACCTAGGGAGACAAAAGACCTGTATGCAGAAAACGATAAGACACTGATGAAAGAAATTAAAGATGATACCAACAGATGGAGAGATATACCATGTTCTTGGATTGGAAGAATCAACATTGTGAAAATGAGTATACTACCCAAAGCAATATACAGATTCAATGCAATCCCTATCAAATTACCAATGGCATTTTTTACGGAGCTAGAACAAATCATCTTAAACTTTGTATGGAGTCACAAAAGACCCCGAATAGCCAAAGCAGTCTGGAGGGAAAAAAAATGGAGCTGGAGGAATCAGACTCCCTGACTTCAGACTATACTACAAAGCTACAGTAATCAAGACAATATGGTACTGGCACAAAAACAGAAACACAGATCAATGGAACAAGATAGAAAAGCCCAGAGACTAACCCACGCACCTATGGTCAACTAATCTATGACAAAGGAGGCAAAGATATACAATGGAGAAAAGACAGTCTCTTCAATAAGTGGTGCTGCGAAAACTGGACAGCTCCATGTAAAAGAATGAAATTAGAATACTCCCTAACACCATACACAAAAATAAACTCAAAATGGATTAGAGACCTAAATATAAGACTGGACACTATAAAACTCTCAGAGGAAAACACAGGAAGAACACTCTTTGACATAAATCACAGCAAGATCTGTTTTGATCCACCTCCTAGAGTAATGGAAATAAAAACAAAAATAAACAAATGGGACCTAATGAAACTTCAAAGCTTTTGCACAGCAAACGAAACCGTAAACAAGACGAAGAGACAACCCTCGGAATGGGAGAAAATATTTGCAAACGAATCAACGGACAAAGGATTAATCTCCAAAATATATAAACAGCTCATTCAGCTCAATATTAAAGAAACAAACACCCCAATCCAAAAATGGGCAGAAGACCTAAATAGACATTTCTCCAAAGAAGACATACAGACGGCCACGAAGCACATGAAAAGATGCTCAACATCGCTAATTATTAGAGAAATGCCAATCAAAACTACAATGAGGTATCACCTCACTCCTGTTAGAATGGGCATCATCAGAAAATCTACAAACAACAAATGCTGGAGAGGGTGTGGAGAAAAGGGAACCCTCTTGCACTGTTGGTGGGAATGTAAATTGATACAGCCACTATGGAGAACAACACGGAGGTCCCTTAAAAAAACTAAAAATAGAATTACCATATGACCCAGCAATCCCACTACTGAGCATATACCCAGAGAAAACCGTAATTCAAAAAGACACATGCACCCGAATGTTCATTGCAGCACTATTTACAATAGCCAGGTCATGGAAGCAACCTAAATGCCCATCAACAGACGAATGGATAAAGAAGTTGTGGTACATATATACAATGGAATATTACTCAGCCATAAAAAGGAACGAAATTGAGTCATTTGTTGAGAAGTGGATGGCTCTAGAGACTGTCATACAGAGTGAAGTAAGTCAGAAAGAGAAAAACAAATATCGTATATTAATGCATGTATGTGGAACCTAGAAAAATGGTACAGATGAGCCGGTTTGCAGGGCAGAAGTTGAGACACAGATGTAGAGAATGGACATATGGACACCAAGGGGGGAAAACTGCGGTGGGGTGGGGATGGTGGTGTGCTGAATTGGGCGATTGGGATTGACATGTATACACTGATGTGTATAAAATTGATGCCTAATAAGAACCTGCAGTATAAAAAAACAAACAAACAAAACAACTAATATTAAACTTTCATTGGGTTATTTGTATGGAAATATGTTAATAGTGTGTAAGATATGTTTCGATGAGATGTTTCTGAGATTGTGGTGCTGGTATTTAATATTATATGTATGTAAATATGTAATAAATAATTATTAATAATTAATATATATTTTATATAATTATAAAATATATAATTTTTATTTCTGCTTATGTATATTATAAGTAATAATCCTAGTTATTACTTTAAAATGTATATCTCAGAAATAACTAATTTTCTTGTCAACTGCATTATTATGAACTTTCATCAAATCTTTAACTGTGGTCGTTTTTAAGTCTTTTCTCATTTACAGACAGTTCTGGGTGTACTCTGATGCTTTGGCAAATATGTTCCTAGTAAAGGGTTTCACCTTCAAGAAATTCATGGCAAAGACTCTGACAAGTACAGGGTTCTGGTAACTGACTGTACTGCTGAACTGAATGAATAAGCATTTTCAGCACTCTCATGAAAAACTGATGAACTCAAAAAAGTGCTAACAAAAGATCAAGATGAAAAAAAAAATTTAATTACATGGGACTGAGTGAACTGATGAGGAGGAGTATAATTTTTGTGACTTTCTGTCTGAATTTAAAAAAAAATCCCACAAGGACTCAGAGGCAAAGAATATACAAATCAATTTTCACTGCAAAGTAAAGGAGCTGTTACAGTGGAGGATTACTGGACTGAATGTCAATATTATGACATAGTATGAGTGTGTTTCAGGTTTGGTCATTGCAATCGTTGTTGCTTTTGTTGTGGTCATCCATGTACAACGCTTCGTGTCAGTCTATTTATCTCTTGTAAAAATAAAATACACTGTGTGTGTGTGAAAAACAATGTCAACAAACAATAGGTGCTGAAGAAGTTGTGGAGAAAAGCGTAACCTCTCGGTCTGAGTGGGATGTAAACTGGTAACGGCCAAATAATAGGAACAGGACGGCAGTGCGTTTAAAGGTAAAAATTGAGTCACCATATGATCTGGAAGGCCCACTATTGGGCCTGTCACCTGTGAAAGCCAGAATCAAAAAGGCACGGGATGGAAAACCGTGTAATGCAGCAGTATTTACAACAGCCAAGACATGGAAGCAAACAAAATGTCCATCAACAGATAAATGGACAAAGAAGAAGTGGTACACATACCAAATGGAATAGTAGCCTCGGGAAAAAGATGAACAATGCCGTCTTCAGGACTACAGATGAGCCTAGAAATAATCATATTAGGTTAAGTAAGTCAAGAGGGAATGACAAATATCCTATGATACCATGTATACATGTTATCCTAAGATTGCTACCAATGAACATATTTCCACAGAAAAAGACACTCACGGACTTATCAAACAAACTAATGGTTAGCCAAAATGAAAGGTGGGAGGATGGATAAATTAGGACTACGGGGCTAACACAGATATACTAATGTATGTTAAATGTATATAAACATATAACATATAAACTATATGAATTATATAGTCACCAATACATATAAAATATAGAATGACAAAACACCTACCAAATACCAAGGGAGGTCTACGCAACATTCTGTAATAACATACACACAAGGTAACAGAATCCGAAGATGAACAGACATATGTAGGAATCATTGAGCAGATTCTGTACAGCCAGAAAACCACAACACTCTAATCAAATTTACTCCGATAAGAAATAGAAATTAAATTTAAAAAAACAAACATAAGTAAGGTGACATAAACTTCTGGGGGCTTGTCTCAGCACATCCCACTCTAATTTACAACCTTGGAACACTACCTCCAGGAAGACTCTTTTGCACTAGCAACAAGAGTGGAGAACGTAATAATGCTGCTGCCTTGTGGCTGTTTCCCATAACAGCAGCTTTAAACCAAGTGCTAATGGTTGCTTAAGAGTCACAAGGACTGCAGGGCTATAAATGACACCTGTCCTCAAAAAATGCCCTGGGGTAGGGAATAGGCAAGAAAATTCTACACATGACAAATGTTTCAAGAAGTCAATATGAAGAGGGAAGTTGTAGTCAGTCTTTAAAAAAAAAGGACATGCCTAAAGCTCAGTATAAGGAATTATTAGCCACATGCAAATCTAACGTGAAAAAGGTTTCAGCTCACACCAGTCAAATGACCATCAGCAAAAAGTCTACAAACTATAAAGGCTGAAGGGCTTTTAGAGAACTCTGTACCTTCTAGCTGCTGGTGGAACGTAAAGTGGTAACAGCACTGACGAAAACAGAATGGAGCTGCTTTAAAAGGTAAAAATTGAGCTACCATATGATGTGGCAGGGCACCTTTTGGGCCTATAAGCTAAGACCACCAGAATCGGAAAGACAGAGACAGGCAAATGTGCACTGCAGCAATATTGAAATAGCCAAGACATGGAAGCCAAAAAAAGGTCCATAAACAGATGAATGGACAAAGAAAAAGTGGTATATGGACAGAATGGAATAGTAGCCTAGGGAAAAAAATGAACAATGCCATTTTCAGGACTACAGAGGAGCCTAGAAATCATCATATTAGGTTAAGTAAGTCAAGAGGGAATGACCAATATCCTATGATATCAGGTATACATGTTATTCTACGATTGCTACCAATGAACATATTTCCACAGAGAAAGACACTCACAGACTTATCAAACAAACTAATGGTTAGCCAAAATGAAAGGTGGGAGGACTATGGGGCTAACATACATATACTAATGTACGTTAAATGTATATAAACTATATGAATTAGATAGTCACCAATACATATAAAATACATAATGACAAAAACACCTACCAAATACCAAGGGAGGTCTACTCAACATTCTGTAATAACATACATGGTAACAGGATCCGAAGATGAACAGACATGCGTATGAATCATTGAGCAGATTCTGTACCAGCCAGACAATCAAAACACTCTAATCAAATTTACTCCGATAAGAAATAGAAATTAAATTTCAAAAACAAACATAAGTAAGGAGACATAAACTTCTGGGGGCTTGTCCCAGCACATGCCAGTGTAATTTACAACCTTGGAACACTACCTCCAGGAAGACTCTGTTGCCCCAGTAACAAGAGTTGAGAACGTAATAATGCTGCCGCCTTGTAGCTGTTTCCCACAACAGCAGCTTTACACCAAGTACTAATGGTTGCTTAATAGTCACAAGGACTGCAGGGCTCTAAATGACACCTGTCCTCAAAAAATGCCCTGGGGTAGGGAATAGGCAAGACAATTCAACACATGACAAATGTTTCAAGAAGTCAATATGAAGAGGGACGTTGTAGTCACTCTTTAAATAAAAAAGGACATGCCTAAAGCTCAGTATAAGGAATTATTAGCCACATGCAAATCCAACTTCCAAAAAGGTTTCAGCTCACACCAGTCAAATGACCATCAGCAAAAAGTCTACAAACTATAAAGGCTGAAGGGCTTTTAGAGAACTCTGTACCTTCTAGCTGCTGGTGGAACGTAAAGTGGTAACAGCACTAACGAAAACAGAATGGAGCTGCTTTAAAAGGTAAAAATTGAGCTACCATATGATGCGGCAGGGCACCTTTTGGGCCTATAACCTAAGACCACCAGAATCGGAAAGACAGAGGCAGGCAAATGTGCACTGCAGCAATATTGAAATAGCCAAGACATGGAAGCAAAAAAGAAAAGGTCCATAATCAGATGAATGGACAAAGAAGAAGTGGTATATGGACAGATTGGAATATCAGTCACACAAAAAATAAAAGAATGGCATATGCAGCACCACAGATGAGCCTAGAGATAATCACACAACGTGAAGTAAGTCAGAATGCGAAAGACAAATGCCCTATGATGTCCCTTATGTTATCTGAAAATTCATAAAAATGAACATATTTCCTAGAGAAAGGCAATCTCAGATTGAGAAGACAAACTTATGGTTAAGCCAAAGAAAAGGTGTGAGGAATGGATAAATTAGGATATTGGGGTTAACACACATATATTAATACATAGAAAATATATAATCCCCAAAGACCTATGGAATACCAAAAGTGGTCTACTCAACACTCTGTAACAACCTACATGGAAAAGGACCCAAAGATCAATAGATATATGTATATGTGTAAATGAACAAGATTCTGTACACCTAGAGAAAAAGACATTTTTCAATCAAATTTGCTCTGATAAAAACTACAACTTAAAGACACAGACAAGAATTACGGAGGCTAAAACTTATGGGGGTTTGTCCTGGCACATTCCACTCTAATCTGCAACCTAAAAGCACAACTTGCCGCAAGGTTCTGTTTCCCTAGCAAGCAGAGTTGGCAACGTAGAAATGCTGCCACCCTAAGGCCGTTTCCTCAAACACCAGCTTTAAATCTACTGCTAATGGTCACTAATATTCACAAGGACTGCAGGGCTGTAAATGATTCATGCCCTCAAAAAATGTCCTGGGGTAGGGAATGGCCAAAAAAATCCAAACGTGGCAAATTTTTCAAGAAGGCAATCTGAAGCTGTAACTTTAGCTCCATCTTAAAAAAAAAACGAAAAGAACATTGATAAACGCAAAACATCAGGAATTATGAGACGCAAGCAAATCCAATCTACACAAAGGTATCACCTCACAGCAGTCAGAATGACCATCAGCAAAATGTCAACAAACAGAGCATTAACCAAGATGGCGGAGTAGAAGGACGTGCTCTCACTCCCTCTTGCGAGAGCACCAGAATCACAACTGGCCGCTGGACAATCACTGACAGGAAGACCCTGGACTTCACCAAGGAGGATACCCCACGTCCAAGGACAGAGGAGAAGCCACAGGGAGATGGTAGGAGGGGCGCAATCAGAGTAAAATCAAATCCCATCACTGCTGGGTGGGTGACTCACAGACTGGCGAACACTTATACCACAGAAGTCCACCCACTGGAGTGAAGGTTCTGAGCCCCACGTCAGGCTTCCCAACCTGGGGGTCCTGCAACGGGAGGAGGAATTCCTAGAGAATCAGACTTTGAAGCCTAGTGGGAATTGACTGCAGGACTTCTACAGGACTGGGGGAAACAGACACCCCACTCTTGGAGGGCACACACAAAGTAGTGTGCGCATCGGGACCCAGGGGAAGGAGCAGTGACCCTGGGGGAGACTGAACCAGACCTACCTGCTGGTGTTGGGGGGGGTCTCCTGCAGAGGCGGGGGGTGGCTCTGTTTCACCTTGGGGACAAGGACACTGGCAGCGGAGGTTCTGGGAAGTGCTCCTTGGCGTGAGCCCTCCCAGAGCCTGCCATTAACCCCACCAAAGAGCCCAGGTAGGCTCCAGTGTTGGGTTGCCTCAGGCAAAACAACCAACAGGGAGGGGACCCAGGCCCACCCATCAACAGTCAAGTGGATTAAAGTTTTACTGAGCTCTGACCGCCACAGCAACAGTCAGCTCTACCCACCACCAGAGCCTCCCATCAAGCCTCTTAGATAGCCTCAACCACCAGAGGGCAGACAGCAGAAGCAAGAAAAACTACAATCCTGCAGCCTGTGGACCAAAAACCACAGTTACAGAAAGATAGACAAGATGAAAAGGCAGAGGGCTATGTACCAGATGAAGGAACAAGAAAAAACCCCAGAAACACAACTAAATGAAGTGGAGATAGGCAACCTTCCAGAAAAAGAATTCAGAATAATGATAGTGAAGATGATCCAGGACCTCGGAATAAGAATGGAGGCAAAGATTGAGAAGATGCAAGAAATGATTAACAAAGACCTAGAAGAATTAAAGAACAAACAAACAGAGATGACCAATACAATAACTGAAATGAAAACTACACTAGAAGGAATCAATAGCAGAATAACTGAGGCAGAAGAACGGATAAGTGACCTGGAAGACAGAATGGTGGAATTCACTGCTGCGGAACACACTAAAGAAAAAAGAATGAAAAGAAAAGAAGACAGCCTAAGAGACCTCTGGGACAACATTAAACGCAACAACATTCGCATTATAGGGGTCCCAGAAGGAGAAGAGAGAGAGAAAGGACCAGAGAAAATATCTGAAGAGATTATAGTCGAAAACTTCCCTAACATGGGAAAGGAAATAGCCACCCAAGTCCAGCAAGCGCAGAGAGTCCCATACAGGATCAACCCAAGGAGAAACACACCGAGACACATAGTAATCAAAGTGGCAAAAATTAAAGACAAAGAAAAATTATTGAAAGCAGCAAGGGAAAAACGACAAATAACATACAAGGGAACTCCCATAAGGTTAACAGCTGATTTCTCAGCAGAAACTCTACAAGCCAGAAGGGAGTGGCATGATATACTTCAAGTGATGAAAGGGAAGAACCTACAACCGAGATTACTCTACCCGGCAAGGATCTCATTTAGATTTGATGGAGAAATCAAAAGCTTTACAGACAAGCAAAAGCTACGAGAATTCAGCACCACCAAACCAGCTCTACAACAAATGCTAAAGGAACTTCTCTAAGTGGGAAACACAAGAGAAGAAAAGGACCTACAAAAACAAACCCAAAACAATTAAGAAAATGGTCACAGGAACATACATATCGATAATTACCTTAAACGTGAATGGATTAAATGCCCCAACCAAAAGACATAGACTGGCTGAATGGATACAAAAACAAGACCCATATATATGCTGTCTACAAGAGACCCACTTTAGACCTAGGGACACATACAGACTGAAAGTGAGGGGATGGGAAAAGATATTCCATGCAAATGGAAATCAAAAGAAAGCTGGAGAGTAGCTATACTCGTATCAGATAAAATAGACTTGAAAATAAAGAATGTTGCAAGAGACAAGGAAGGACACTACATAATGATCAAGGGATCAATCCAAGAAGAAGATATAACGATTATAAATATATATGCACCCAACCTAGGAGCACCTCAATACATAAGGCAACTGCTAACAGCTATAAAAGAGGAAATCGACAGTAACACAATAATAGTGGGGGGCTTTAACACCTCACTTACACCAAAGGACAGATCATCCAAAATGAAAATGAATAAGGAAACAGAAGCTTTAAATGACACAATAGACCAGTTAGAGTTAATGGATATATATAGGACATTCCATCCAAAAACAGCAGATTACACGTTCTTCTCAAGTGCGCACGGAACATTCTCCAGGACAGATCACATCTTGGGTCACAAATCAAGCCTCAGTAAATTTAAGAAAATTGAAATCATATCAAGCATCTTTTCGGACCACAACGCTATGAGATTAGAAATGAATTACAGGGGAAAAAAACGTAAAACAGACAAACACATGGAGGCTAAACAATACGTTACTAAATAACCAAGAGATCACTGAAGAAAATCAGAGAGGCAATCAAAAAATACCTAGAGACAAATGACAATGAAAACACGACGACCCAAAACCTATGGGATGCAGCAAAAGCAGTTCTAAGAGGGAAGTTTATCGCTATACAAGCCTGTCTCAAGAAACAAGAAAAATCTCAAGTAAACAATCTAACCTTACACCTAAAGAAACTAGAGAAAGAAGAACAAACAAAACCCAAAGTTAGCAGAAGGAAAGAAATCATAAAGATCAGAGCAGAAATAAATGAAATAGAGACAAAGAAAACAATAGCAAAGATCAATAAAACTAAAAGTTGCTTCTTTGAGAAGATAAACAAAATTGATAAGCCATTAGCCAGACTCATCAAGAGAAAGAGGGAGAGGACTCAAATCAATAGAATCCGAAATGAAAAAGGAGAAGTTACAACAGACACCGCAGAAATACAGAGCATCCTAAGAGACTACTACAAGCAACTTTATGCCAATAAAATGGACAACCTGGAAGAAATGGACACATTTTTAGAAAGGCATAACCTTCCAAGACTGAACCAGGAAGAAACAGAAAATATGAACAGACCAATCACAAGTAATGAAATTGAAAGTGTGATTAAAAATCTTCCAACAAACAAAAGTCCAGGACCAGATGGCTTCACAGGTGAATTCTGTCAAACATTTAGAGAAGAGCTAACACCTATCCTTCTCAAACTCTTCTGGAAGGAACCCTCCCAAACTCATTCTATGAGGCCACCATCACCCTGATACCAAAACCAGACAAAGACACTACAAAAAAAGAAAATTACAGACCAATATCACTGATGAATACAGATGCAAAAATCCTCAACAAAATACTAGCAAACAGAATCCAACATCACATTAAAAGGATCATACACCACGATCAAGTGGCATTTATCCCAGGGATGCAAGGATTCTTCAATATACGCAAATCAATCAATGTGATACACCATATTAACAAACTGAAGAATAAAAACCATATGATCATCTCAATAGATGCAGAAAAAGCTTTTGACAAAATTCAACACCCAGTTATGATAAAAACTCTCCAGAAAGTGGGCATAGAGGGAACCTACCTCCACATAATAAAGGCCATATATGACAAACCCACAGCAAACATCATTCTCAATGGTGAAAAACTGAAAGCATTTCCTCTAAGATCAGGAACGAGACAAGGAGGTCCACTCTCACCACTATTATTCAACATAGTTCTGGAAGTCCTAGCCACGGCAATCAGAGAAGAAAAAGAAATAAAAGGAATACAAATGGGAAAAGAAGAAGTACAACTGTCACTGTTTGCGGACGACGTGATACTATACATAGAGAATCCTAAAACTGCCACCAGAAAACTGCTAGAGCTAATGAATGAATATGGTAAAGTTGCAGGATACAAAATGAATGCACAGAAATCTCTTGCATTCCTATACACGAATGATGAACAATCTGAAAGAGAAATTATGGAAACACTCCCATTTACCAGTGCAACAAAAAGAATAAAATACCTAGGAATAAACCTACCTAGGGAGACAAAAGACCTGTATGCAGAAAACGATAAGACACTGATGAAAGAAATTAAAGATGATACCAACAGATGGAGAGATATACCATGTTCTTGGATTGGAAGAATCAACATTGTGAAAATGAGTATACTACCCAAAGCAATATACAGATTCAATGCAATCCCTATCAAATTACCAATGGCATTTTTTACGGAGCTAGAACAAATCATCTTAAAATTTGTATGGAGTCACAAAAGACCCCGAATAGCCAAAGCAGTCTGGAGGGAAAAAAAATGGAGCTGGAGGAATCAGACTCCCTGACTTCAGACTATACTACAAAGCTACAGTAATCAAGACAATATGGTACTGGCACAAAAACAGAAACACAGATCAATGGAACAAGATAGAAAAGCCCAGAGACTAACCCACGCACCTATGGTCAACTAATCTATGACAAAGGAGGCAAAGATATACAATGGAGAAAAGACAGTCTCTTCAATAAGTGGTGCTGGGAAAACTGGACAGCTCCATGTAAAAGAATGAAATTAGAATACTCCCTAACACCATACACAAAAATAAACTCAAAATGGATTAGAGACCTAAATATAAGACTGGACACTATAAAACTCTTAGAGGAAAACACAGGAAGAACACTCTTTGACATAAATCACAGCAAGATCTGTTTTGATCCACCTCCTAGAGTAATGGAAATAAAAACAAAAATAAACAAATGGGACCTAATGAAACTTCAAAGCTTTTGCACAGCAAACGAAACCGTAAACAAGACGAAGAGACAACCCTCGGAATGGGAGAAAATATTTGCAAACGAATCAACGGACAAAGGATTAATCTCCAAAATATATAAACAGCTCATTCAGCTCAATATTAAAGAAACAAACACCCCAATCCAAAAATGGGCAGAAGACCTAAATAGACATTTCTCCAAAGAAGACATACAGACGGCCACGAAGCACATGAAAAGATGCTCAACATCGCTAATTATTAGAGAAATGCCAATCAAAACTACAATGAGGTATCACCTCACTCCTGTTAGAATGGGCATCATCAGAAAATCTACAAACAACAAATGCTGGAGAGGGTGTGGAGAAAAGGGAACCCTCTTGCACTGTTGGTGGGAATGTAAATTGGTACAGCCACTATGGAGAACAACACGGAGGTCCCTTAAAAAAACTAAAAATAGAATTACCATATGACCCAGCAATCCCACTACTGAGCATATACCCAGAGAAAACCGTAATTCAAAAAGACACATGCACCCGAATGTTCATTGCAGCACTATTTACAATAGCCAGGTCATGGAAGCAACCTAAATGCCCATCAACAGACGAATGGATAAAGAAGTTGTGGTACATATATACAATGGAATATTACTCAGCCATAAAAAGGAACGAAATTGAGTCATTTGTTGAGAAGTGGATGGCTCTAGAGACTGTCATACAGAGTGAAGTAAGTCAGAAAGAGAAAAACAAATATCGTATATCAATGCATGTATGTGGAACCTAGAAAAATGGTACAGATGAGCCGGTTTGCAGGGCAGAAGTTGAGACACAGATGTAGAGAATGGACATATGGACACCAAGGGGGGAAAACTGCGGTGGGGTGGGGATGGCGGTGTGCTGAATTGGGCGATTGGGATTGACATGTATACACTGATGTGTATAAAATTGATGCCTAATAAGAACCTGCAGTATAAAAAAACAAACAAACAAAACAACTAATATTAAACTTTCATTGGGTTATTTGTATGGAAATATGTTAATATAAATGTTTCAGACATTACATGAAATTTCTAAAAATCTTATATGTGTATTTGTATGGAAATATGTATGGAAATATGTTAATATAAATGTTTCAGACATTACATGAAATTTCTAAAAATCTTATATGTTCTGCTATAATGTTATAAGTAATAATCCTAGTTATTACTTTAAGATGTATATCTCAGAAATAACTAATTTTCTTGTCAACTGCATTATTATGAACTTTCATCAAATCTTTAACTGTGGTCGTTTTTAAGTCTTTTCTCATTTACAGACAGTTCTGGGTGTACTCTGATGCTTTGGCAAATATGTTCCTAGTAAAGGGTTTCACCTTCAAGAAATTCATGGCAAAGACTCTGACAAGTACAGGGTTCTGGTAACTGACTGTACTGCTGAACTGAATGAATAAGCATTTTCAGCACTCTCATGAAAAACTGATGAACTCAAAAAAGTGCTAACAAAAGATCAAGATGAAAAAAAAAATTTAATTACATGGGACTGAGTGAACTGATGAGGAGGAGTATAATTTTTGTGACTTTCTGTCTGAATTTAAAAAAAAATCCCACAAGGACTCAGAGGCAAAGAATATACACATCAATTTTCACTGCAAAGTAAAGGAGCTGTTACAGTGGAGGATTACTGGACTGAATGTCAATATTATGACATAGTACGAGTGTGTTTCAGGTTTGGTCATTGCAATCGTTGTTGCTTTTGTTGTGGTCATCCATGTACAACGCTTCGTGTCAGTCTATTTATCTCTTGTAAAAATAAAATACACTGTGTGTGTGTGAAAAACAATGTCAACAAACAATAGGTGCTGAAGAAGTTGTGGAGAAAAGCGTAACCTCTCGGTCTGAGTGGGATGTAAACTGGTAACGGCCAAATAATAGGAACAGGACGGCAGTGCGTTTAAAGGTAAAAATTGAGTCACCATATGATCTGGAAGGCCCACTATTGGGCCTGTCACCTGTGAAAGCCAGAATCAAAAAGGCACGGGATGGAAAACCGTGTAATGCAGCAGTATTTACAACAGCCAAGACATGGAAGCAAACAAAATGTCCATCAACAGATAAATGGACAAAGAAGAAGTGGTACACATACCAAATGGAATAGTAGCCTCGGGAAAAAGATGAACAATGCCGTCTTCAGGACTACAGATGAGCCTAGAAATAATCATATTAGGTTAAGTAAGTCGTCAAGAGGGAATGACAAATATCCTATGATACCATGTATACATGTTATCCTAAGATTGCTACCAATGAACATATTTCCACAGAAAAAGACACTCACGGACTTATCAAACAAACTAATGGTTAGCCAAAATGAAAGGTGGGAGGATGGATAAATTAGGACTATGGGGCTAACACAGATATACTAATGTATGTTAAATGTATATAAACATATAACATATAAACTATATGAATTATATAGTCACCAATACATATAAAATATAGAATGACAAAACACCTACCAAATACCAAGGGAGGTCTACGCAACATTCTGTAATAACATACACACAAGGTAACAGAATCCGAAGATGAACAGACTTATGTAGGAATCATTGAGCAGATTCTGTACAGCCAGAAAACCACAACACTCTAATCAAATTTACTCCGATAAGAAATAGAAATTAAATTTAAAAAAACAAACATAAGTAAGGTGACATAAACTTCTGGGGGCTTGTCTCAGCACATCCCACTCTAATTTACAACCTTGGAACACTACCTCCAGGAAGACTCTTTTGCACTAGCAACAAGAGTGGAGAACGTAATAATGCTGCTGCCTTGTGGCTGTTTCCCATAACAGCAGCTTTAAACCAAGTGCTAATGGTTGCTTAAGAGTCACAAGGACTGCAGGGCTATAAATGACACCTGTCCTCAAAAAATGCCCTGGGGTAGGGAATAGGCAAGAAAATTCTACACATGACAAATGTTTCAAGAAGTCAATATGAAGAGGGAAGTTGTAGTCCGTCTTTAAAAAAAAAGGACATGCCTAAAGCTCAGTATAAGGAATTATTAGCCACATGCAAATCTAACGTGAAAAAGGTTTCAGCTCACACCAGTCAAATGACCATCAGCAAAAAGTCTACAAACTGTAAAGGCTGAAGGGCTTTTAGAGAACTCTGTACCTTCTAGCTGCTGGTGGAACGTAAAGTGGTAACAGCACTGACGAAAACAGAATGGAGCTGCTTTAAAAGGTAAAAATTGAGCTACCATATGATGTGGCAGGGCACCTTTTGGGCCTATAAGCTAAGACCACCAGAATCGGAAAGACAGAGACAGGCAAATGTGCACTGCAGCAATATTGAAATAGCCAAGACATGGAAGCCAAAAAAAGGTCCATAAACAGATGAATGGACAAAGAAAAAGTGGTATATGGACAGAATGGAATAGTAGCCTAGGGAAAAAAATGAACAATGCCATTTTCAGGACTACCGAGGAGCCTAGAAATCATCATATTAGGTTAAGTAAGTCAAGAGGGAATGACCAATATCCTATGATATCAGGTATACATGTTATTCTACGATTGCTACCAATGAACATATTTCCACAGAGAAAGACACTCACAGACTTATCAAACAAACTAATGGTTAGCCAAAATGAAAGGTGGGAGGATGGATAAATTAGGACTATGGGGCTAACATACATATACTAATGTACGTTAAATGTATATAAACTATATGAATTAGATAGTCACCAATACATATAAAATACATAATGACAAAAACACCTACCAAATACCAAGGGAGGTCTACTCAACATTCTGTAATAACATACATGGTAACAGGATCTGAAGATGAACAGACATGCGTATGAATCATTGAGCAGATTCTGTACCAGCCAGACAATCAAAACACTCTAATCAAATTTACTCCGATAAGAAATAGAAATTAAATTTCAAAAACAAACATAAGTAAGGAGACATAAACTTCTGGGGGCTTGTCCCAGCACATGCCAGTGTAATTTACAACCTTGGAACACTACCTCCAGGAAGACTCTGTTGCCCCAGTAACAAGAGTTGAGAACGTAATAATGCTGCCGCCTTGTAGCTGTTTCCCACAACAGCAGCTTTACACCAAGTACTAATGGTTGCTTAATAGTCACAAGGACTGCAGGGCTCTAAATGACACCTGTCCTCAAAAAATGCCCTGGGGTAGGGAATAGGCAAGACAATTCAACACATGACAAATGTTTCAAGAAGTCAATATGAAGAGGGAAGTTGTAGTCACTCTTTAAATAAAAAAGGACATGCCTAAAGCTCAGTATAAGGAATTATTAGCCACATGCAAATCCAACTTCCAAAAAGGTTTCAGCTCACACCAGTCAAATGACCATCAGCAAAAAGTCTACAAACTATAAAGGCTGAAGGGCTTTTAGAGAACTCTGTACCTTCTAGCTGCTGGTGGAACGTAAAGTGGTAACAGCACTAACGAAAACAGAATGGAGCTGCTTTAAAAGGTAAAAATTGAGCTACCATATGATGCGGCAGGGCACCTTTTGGGCCTATAACCTAAGACCACCAGAATCGGAAAGACAGAGGCAGGCAAATGTGCACTGCAGCAATATTGAAATAGCCAAGACATGGAAGCAAAAAAGAAAAGGTCCATAATCAGATGAATGGACAAAGAAGAAGTGGTATATGGACAGATTGGAATATCAGTCACACAAAAAATAAAAGAATGGCATATGCAGCACCACAGATGAGCCTAGAGATAATCACACAACGTGAAGTAAGTCAGAATGCGAAAGACAAATGCCCTATGATGTCCCTTATGTTATCTGAAAATTCATAAAAATGAACATATTTCCTAGAGAAAGGCAATCTCAGATTGAGAAGACAAACTTATGGTTAAGCCAAAGAAAAGGTGTGAGGAATGGATAAATTAGGATATTGGGGTTAACACACATATATTAATACATAGAAAATATATAATCCCCAAAGACCTATGGAATACCAAAAGTGGTCTACTCAACACTCTGTAACAACCTACATGGAAAAGGACCCAAAGATCAATAGATATATGTATATGTGTAAATGAACAAGATTCTGTACACCTAGAGAAAAAGACATTTTTCAATCAAATTTGCTCTGATAAAAACTACAACTTAAAGACACAGACAAGAATTACGGAGGCTAAAACTTATGGGGGTTTGTCCTGGCACATTCCACTCTAATCTGCAACCTAAAAGCACAACTTGCCGCAAGGTTCTGTTTCCCTAGCAAGCAGAGTTGGCAACGTAGAAATGCTGCCACCCTAAGGCCGTTTCCTCAAACACCAGCTTTAAATCTACTGCTAATGGTCACTAATATTCACAAGGACTGCAGGGCTGTAAATGATTCATGCCCTCAAAAAATGTCCTGGGGTAGGGAATGGCCAAAAAAATCCAAACGTGGCAAATTTATCAAGAAGGCAATCTGAAGCTGTAACTTTAGCTCCATCTTAAAAAAAAAACGAAAAGAACATTGATAAACGCAAAACATCAGGAATTATGAGACGCAAGCAAATCCAATCTACACAAAGGTATCACCTCACAGCAGTCAGAATGACCATCAGCAAAATGTCAACAAACAGAGCATTAACCAAGATGGCGGAGTAGAAGGACGTGCTCTCACTCCCTCTTGCGAGAGCACCAGAATCACAACTGGCCGCTGGACAATCACTGACAGGAAGACCCTGGACTTCACCAAGGAGGATACCCCACGTCCAAGGACAGAGGAGAAGCCACAGGGAGATGGTAGGAGGGGCGCAATCAGAGTAAAATCAAATCCCATCACTGCTGGGTGGGTGACTCACAGACTGGCGAACACTTATACCACAGAAGTCCACCCACTGGAGTGAAGGTTCTGAGCCCCACGTCAGGCTTCCCAACCTGGGGGTCCTGCAACGGGAGGAGGAATTCCTAGAGAATCAGACTTTGAAGCCTAGTGGGAATTGACTGCAGGACTTCTACAGGACTGGGGGAAACAGACACCCCACTCTTGGAGGGCACACACAAAGTAGTGTGCGCATCGGGACCCAGGGGAAGGAGCAGTGACCCTGGGGGAGACTGAACCAGACCTACCTGCTGGTGTTGGGGGGGGTCTCCTGCAGAGGCGGGGGGTGGCTCTGTTTCACCTTGGGGACAAGGACACTGGCAGCGGAGGTTCTGGGAAGTGCTCCTTGGCGTGAGCCCTCCCAGAGTCTGCCATTAACCCCACCAAAGAGCCCAGGTAGGCTCCAGTGTTGGGTTGCCTCAGGCAAAACAACCAACAGGGAGGGGACCCAGGCCCACCCATCAACAGTCAAGTGGATTAAAGTTTTACTGAGCTCTGACCGCCACAGCAACAGTCAGCTCTACCCACCACCAGAGCCTCCCATCAAGCCTCTTAGATAGCCTCAACCACCAGAGGGCAGACAGCAGAAGCAAGAAAAACTACAATCCTGCAGCCTGTGGACCAAAAACCACAGTTACAGAAAGATAGACAAGATGAAAAGGCAGAGGGCTATGTACCAGATGAAGGAACAAGAAAAAACCCCAGAAAAACAACTAAATGAAGTGGAGATAGGCAACCTTCCAGAAAAAGAATTCAGAATAATGATAGTGAAGATGATCCAGGACCTCGGAATAAGAATGGAGGCAAAGATTGAGAAGATGCAAGAAATGATTAACAAAGACCTAGAAGAATTAAAGAACAAACAAACAGAGATGACCAATACAATAACTGAAATGAAAACTACACTAGAAGGAATCAATAGCAGAATAACTGAGGCAGAAGAACGGATAAGTGACCTGGAAGACAGAATGGTGGAA
Source organism: Balaenoptera acutorostrata (assembly GCF_949987535.1). Taxonomy (NCBI): domain Eukaryota; kingdom Metazoa; phylum Chordata; class Mammalia; order Artiodactyla; family Balaenopteridae; genus Balaenoptera; species Balaenoptera acutorostrata. The sequence goes on from NW_026646432.1 coordinate 123,708, forward strand.
TTCACTGCTGCGGAACAGAATAAAGAAAAAAGAATGAAAAGAAAAGAAGACAGCCTAAGAGACCTCTGGGACAACATTAAACGCAACAACATTCGCATTATAGGGGTCCCAGAAGGAGAAGAGAGAGAGAAAGGACCAGAGAAAATATCTGAAGAGATTATAGTCGAAAACTTCCCTAACATGGGAAAGGAAATAGCCACCCAAGTCCAGCAAGCGCAGAGAGTCCCATACAGGATCAACCCAAGGAGAAACACACCGAGACACATAGTAATCAAAGTGGCAAAAATTAAAGACAAAGAAAAATTATTGAAAGCAGCAAGGGAAAAACGACAAATAACATACAAGGGAACTCCCATAAGGTTAACAGCTGATTTCTCAGCAGAAACTCTACAAGCCAGAAGGGAGTGGCATGATATACTTCAAGTGATGAAAGGGAAGAACCTACAACCGAGATTACTCTACCCGGCAAGGATCTCATGTAGATTTGATGGAGAAATCAAAAGCTTTACAGACAAGCAAAAGCTACGAGAATTCAGCACCACCAAACCAGCTCTACAACAAATGCTAAAGGAACTTCTCTAAGTGGGAAACACAAGAGAAGAAAAGGACCTACAAAAACAAACCCAAAACAATTAAGAAAATGGTCACAGGAACATACATATCGATAATTACCTTAAACGTGAATGGATTAAATGCCCCAACCAAAAGACATAGACTGGCTGAATGGATACAAAAACAAGACCCATATATATGCTGTCTACAAGAGACCCACTTTAGACCTAGGGACACATACAGACTGAAAGTGAGGGGATGGGAAAAGATATTCCATGCAAATGGAAATCAAAAGAAAGCTGGAGAGTAGCTATACTCGTATCAGATAAAATAGACTTGAAAATAAAGAATGTTGCAAGAGACAAGGAAGGACACTACATAATGATCAAGGGATCAATCCAAGAAGAAGATATAACGATTATAAATATATATGCACCCAACCTAGGAGCACCTCAATACATAAGGCAACTGCTAACAGCTATAAAAGAGGAAATCGACAGTAACACAATAATAGTGGGGGGCTTTAACACCTCACTTACACCAAAGGACAGATCATCCAAAATGAAAATGAATAAGGAAACAGAAGCTTTAAATGACACAATAGACCAGTTAGAGTTAATGGATATATATAGGACATTCCATCCAAAAACAGCAGATTACACGTTCTTCTCAAGTGCGCACGGAACATTCTCCAGGATAGATCACATCTTGGGTCACAAATCAAGCCTCAGTAAATTTAAGAAAATTGAAATCATATCAAGCATCTTTTCGGACCACAACGCTATGAGATTAGAAATGAATTACAGGGGAAAAAAACGTAAAACAGACAAACACATGGAGGCTAAACAATACGTTACTAAATAACCAAGAGATCACTGAAGAAAATCAGAGAGGCAATCAAAAAATACCTAGAGACAAATGACAATGAAAACACGACGACCCAAAACCTATGGGATGCAGCAAAAGCAGTTCTAAGAGGGAAGTTTATCGCTATACAAGCCTGTCTCAAGAAACAAGAAAAATCTCAAGTAAACAATCTAACCTTACACCTAAAGAAACTAGAGAAAGAAGAACAAACAAAACCCAAAGTTAGCAGAAGGAAAGAAATCATAAAGATCAGAGCAGAAATAAATGAAATAGAGACAAAGAAAACAATAGCAAAGATCAATAAAACTAAAAGTTGCTTCTTTGAGAAGATAAACAAAATTGATAAGCCATTAGCCAGACTCATCAAGAGAAAGAGGGAGAGGACTCAAATCAATAGAATCCGAAATGAAAAAGGAGAAGTTACAACAGACACCGCAGAAATACAAAGCATCCTAAGAGACTACTACAAGCAACTTTATGCCAATAAAATGGACAACCTGGAAGAAATGGACACATTTTTAGAAAGGCATAACCTTCCAAGACTGAACCAGGAAGAAACAGAAAATATGAACAGACCAATCACAAGTAATGAAATTGAAACTGTGATTAAAAATCTTCCAACAAACAAAAGTCCAGGACCAGATGGCTTCACAGGTGAATTCTGTCAAACATTTAGAGAAGAGCTAACACCTATCCTTCTCAAACTCTTCTGGAAGGAACCCTCCCAAACTCATTCTATGAGGCCACCATCACCCTGATACCAAAACCAGACAAAGACACTACAATAAAAGAAAATTACAGACCAATATCACTGATGAATACAGATGCAAAAATCCTCAACAAAATACTAGCAAACAGAATCCAACATCACATTAAAAGGATCATACACCACGATCAAGTGGCATTTATCCCAGGGATGCAAGGATTCTTCAATATACGCAAATCAATCAATGTGATACACCATATTAACAAACTGAAGAATAAAAACCATATGATCATCTCAATAGATGCAGAAAAAGCTTTTGACAAAATTCAACACCCAGTTATGATAAAAACTCTCCAGAAAGTGGGCATAGAGGGAACCTACCTCCACATAATAAAGGCCATATATGACAAACCCACAGCAAACATCATTCTCAATGGTGAAAAACTGAAAGCATTTCCTCTAAGATCAGGAACGAGACAAGGAGGTCCACTCTCACCACTATTATTCAACATAGTTCTGGAAGTCCTAGCCACGGCAATCAGAGAAGAAAAAGAAATAAAAGGAATACAAATGGGAAAAGAAGAAGTACAACTGTCACTGTTTGCGGACGACGTGATACTATACATAGAGAATCCTAAAACTGCCACCAGAAAACTGCTAGAGCTAATGAATGAATATGGTAAAGTTGCAGGATACAAAATGAATGCACAGAAATCTCTTGCATTCCTATACACGAATGATGAACAATCTGAAAGAGAAATTATGGAAACACTCCCATTTACCAGTGCAACAAAAAGAATAAAATACCTAGGAATAAACCTACCTAGGGAGACAAAAGACCTGTATGCAGAAAACGATAAGACACTGATGAAAGAAATTAAAGATGATACCAACAGATGGAGAGATATACCATGTTCTTGGATTGGAAGAATCAACATTGTGAAAATGAGTATACTACCCAAAGCAATATACAGATTCAATGCAATCCCTATCAAATTACCAATGGCATTTTTTACGGAGCTAGAACAAATCATCTTAAACTTTGTATGGAGTCACAAAAGACCCCGAATAGCCAAAGCAGTCTGGAGGGAAAAAAAATGGAGCTGGAGGAATCAGACTCCCTGACTTCAGACTATACTACAAAGCTACAGTAATCAAGACAATATGGTACTGGCACAAAAACAGAAACACAGATCAATGGAACAAGATAGAAAAGCCCAGAGACTAACCCACGCACCTATGGTCAACTAATCTATGACAAAGGAGGCAAAGATATACAATGGAGAAAAGACAGTCTCTTCAATAAGTGGTGCTGGGAAAACTGGACAGCTCCATGTAAAAGAATGAAATTAGAATACTCCCTAACACCATACACAAAAATAAACTCAAAATGGATTAGAGACCTAAATATAAGACTGGACACTATAAAACTCTCAGAGGAAAACACAGGAAGAACACTCTTTGACATAAATCACAGCAAGATCTGTTTTGATCCACCTCCTAGAGTAATGGAAATAAAAACAAAAATAAACAAATGGGACCTAATGAAACTTCAAAGCTTTTGCACAGCAAACGAAACCGTAAACAAGACGAAGAGACAACCCTCGGAATGGGAGAAAATATTTGCAAACGAATCAACGGACAAAGGATTAATCTCCAAAATATATAAACAGCTCATTCAGCTCAATATTAAAGAAACAAACACCCCAATCCAAAAATGGGCAGAAGACCTAAATAGACATTTCTCCAAAGAAGACATACAGACGGCCACGAAGCACATGAAAAGATGCTCAACATCGCTAATTATTAGAGAAATGCCAATCAAAACTACAATGAGGTATCACCTCACTCCTGTTAGAATGGGCATCATCAGAAAATCTACAAACAACAAATGCTGGAGAGGGTGTGGAGAAAAGGGAACCCTCTTGCACTGTTGGTGGGAATGTAAATTGATACAGCCACTATGGAGAACAACACGGAGGTCCCTTAAAAAAACTAAAAATAGAATTACCATATGACCCAGCAATCCCACTACTGAGCATATACCCAGAGAAAACCGTAATTCAAAAAGACACATGCACCCGAATGTTCATTGCAGCACTATTTACAATAGCCAGGTCATGGAAGCAACCTAAATGCCCATCAACAGACGAATGGATAAAGAAGTTGTGGTACATATATACAATGGAATATTACTCAGCCATAAAAAGGAACGAAATTGAGTCATTTGTTGAGAAGTGGATGGCTCTAGAGACTGTCATACAGAGTGAAGTAAGTCAGAAAGAGAAAAACAAATATCGTATATTAATGCATGTATGTGGAACCTAGAAAAATGGTACAGATGAGCCGGTTTGCAGGGCAGAAGTTGAGACACAGATGTAGAGAATGGACATATGGACACCAAGGGGGGAAAACTGCGGTGGGGTGGGGATGGTGGTGTGCTGAATTGGGCGATTGGGATTGACATGTATACACTGATGTGTATAAAATTGATGCCTAATAAGAACCTGCAGTATAAAAAAACAAACAAACAAAACAACTAATATTAAACTTTCATTGGGTTATTTGTATGGAAATATGTTAATATAAATGTTTCAGACATTACATGAAATTTCTAAAAATCTTATATGTGTATTTGTATGGAAATATGTATGGAAATATGTTAATATAAATGTTTCAGACATTACATGAAATTTCTAAAAATCTTATATGTTCTGCTATAATGTTATAAGTAATAATCCTAGTTATTACTTTAAAATGTATATCTCAGAAATAACTAATTTTCTTGTCAACTGCATTATTATGAACTTTCATCAAATCTTTAACTGTGGTCGTTTTTAAGTCTTTTCTCATTTACAGACAGTTCTGGGTGTACTCTGATGCTTTGGCAAATATGTTCCTAGTAAAGGGTTTCACCTTCAAGAAATTCATGGCAAAGACTCTGACAAGTACAGGGTTCTGGTAACTGACTGTACTGCTGAACTGAATGAATAAGCATTTTCAGCACTCTCATGAAAAACTGATGAACTCAAAAAAGTGCTAACAAAAGATCAAGATGAAAAAAAAAATTTAATTACATGGGACTGAGTGAACTGATGAGGAGGAGTATAATTTTTGTGACTTTCTGTCTGAATTTAAAAAAAAATCCCACAAGGACTCAGAGGCAAAGAATATACAAATCAATTTTCACTGCAAAGTAAAGGAGCTGTTACAGTGGAGGATTACTGGACTGAATGTCAATATTATGACATAGTATGAGTGTGTTTCAGGTTTGGTCATTGCAATCGTTGTTGCTTTTGTTGTGGTCATCCATGTACAACGCTTCGTGTCAGTCTATTTATCTCTTGTAAAAATAAAATACACTGTGTGTGTGTGAAAAACAATGTCAACAAACAATAGGTGCTGAAGAAGTTGTGGAGAAAAGCGTAACCTCTCGGTCTGAGTGGGATGTAAACTGGTAACGGCCAAATAATAGGAACAGGACGGCAGTGCGTTTAAAGGTAAAAATTGAGTCACCATATGATCTGGAAGGCCCACTATTGGGCCTGTCACCTGTGAAAGCCAGAATCAAAAAGGCACGGGATGGAAAACCGTGTAATGCAGCAGTATTTACAACAGCCAAGACATGGAAGCAAACAAAATGTCCATCAACAGATAAATGGACAAAGAAGAAGTGGTACACATACCAAATGGAATAGTAGCCTCGGGAAAAAGATGAACAATGCCGTCTTCAGGACTACAGATGAGCCTAGAAATAATCATATTAGGTTAAGTAAGTCGTCAAGAGGGAATGACAAATATCCTATGATACCATGTATACATGTTATCCTAAGATTGCTACCAATGAACATATTTCCACAGAAAAAGACACTCACGGACTTATCAAACAAACTAATGGTTAGCCAAAATGAAAGGTGGGAGGATGGATAAATTAGGACTATGGGGCTAACACAGATATACTAATGTATGTTAAATGTATATAAACATATAACATATAAACTATATGAATTATATAGTCACCAATACATATAAAATATAGAATGACAAAACACCTACCAAATACCAAGGGAGGTCTACGCAACATTCTGTAATAACATACACACAAGGTAACAGAATCCGAAGATGAACAGACATATGTAGGAATCATTGAGCAGATTCTGTACAGCCAGAAAACCACAACACTCTAATCAAATTTACTCCGATAAGAAACAGAAATTAAATTTAAAAAAACAAACATAAGTAAGGTGACATAAACTTCTGGGGGCTTGTCTCAGCACATCCCACTCTAATTTACAACCTTGGAACACTACCTCCAGGAAGACTCTTTTGCACTAGCAACAAGAGTGGAGAACGTAATAATGCTGCTGCCTTGTGGCTGTTTCCCATAACAGCAGCTTTAAACCAAGTGCTAATGGTTGCTTAAGAGTCACAAGGACTGCAGGGCTATAAATGACACCTGTCCTCAAAAAATGCCCTGGGGTAGGGAATAGGCAAGAAAATTCTACACATGACAAATGTTTCAAGAAGTCAATATGAAGAGGGAAGTTGTAGTCCGTCTTTAAAAAAAAAGGACATGCCTAAAGCTCAGTATAAGGAATTATTAGCCACATGCAAATCTAACGTGAAAAAGGTTTCAGCTCACACCAGTCAAATGACCATCAGCAAAAAGTCTACAAACTGTAAAGGCTGAAGGGCTTTTAGAGAACTCTGTACCTTCTAGCTGCTGGTGGAACGTAAAGTGGTAACAGCACTGACGAAAACAGAATGGAGCTGCTTTAAAAGGTAAAAATTGAGCTACCATATGATGTGGCAGGGCACCTTTTGGGCCTATAAGCTAAGACCACCAGAATCGGAAAGACAGAGACAGGCAAATGTGCACTGCAGCAATATTGAAATAGCCAAGACATGGAAGCCAAAAAAAGGTCCATAAACAGATGAATGGACAAAGAAAAAGTGGTATATGGACAGAATGGAATAGTAGCCTAGGGAAAAAAATGAACAATGCCATTTTCAGGACTACCGAGGAGCCTAGAAATCATCATATTAGGTTAAGTAAGTCAAGAGGGAATGACCAATATCCTATGATATCAGGTATACATGTTATTCTACGATTGCTACCAATGAACATATTTCCACAGAGAAAGACACTCACAGACTTATCAAACAAACTAATGGTTAGCCAAAATGAAAGGTGGGAGGATGGATAAATTAGGACTATGGGGCTAACATACATATACTAATGTACGTTAAATGTATATAAACTCTATGAATTAGATAGTCACCAATACATATAAAATACATAATGACAAAAACACCTACCAAATACCAAGGGAGGTCTACTCAACATTCTGTAATAACATACATGGTAACAGGATCCGAAGATGAACAGACATGCGTATGAATCATTGAGCAGATTCTGTACCAGCCAGACAATCAAAACACTCTAATCAAATTTACTCCGATAAGAAATAGAAATTAAATTTCAAAAACAAACATAAGTAAGGAGACATAAACTTCTGGGGGCTTGTCCCAGCACATGCCAGTGTAATTTACAACCTTGGAACACTACCTCCAGGAAGACTCTGTTGCCCCAGTAACAAGAGTTGAGAACGTAATAATGCTGCCGCCTTGTAGCTGTTTCCCACAACAGCAGCTTTACACCAAGTACTAATGGTTGCTTAATAGTCACAAGGACTGCAGGGCTGTAAATGACACCTGTCCTCAAAAAATGCCCTGGGGTAGGGAATAGGCAAGACAATTCAACACATGACAAATGTTTCAAGAAGTCAATATGAAGAGGGAAGTTGTAGTCACTCTTTAAATAAAAAAGGACATGCCTAAAGCTCAGTATAAGGAATTATTAGCCACATGCAAATCCAACTTCCAAAAAGGTTTCAGCTCACACCAGTCAAATGACCATCAGCAAAAAGTCTACAAACTATAAAGGCTGAAGGGCTTTTAGAGAACTCTGTACCTTCTAGCTGCTGGTGGAACGTAAAGTGGTAACAGCACTAACGAAAACAGAATGGAGCTGCTTTAAAAGGTAAAAATTGAGCTACCATATGATGCGGCAGGGCACCTTTTGGGCCTATAACCTAAGACCACCAGAATCGGAAAGACAGAGGCAGGCAAATGTGCACTGCAGCAATATTGAAATAGCCAAGACATGGAAGCAAAAAAGAAAAGGTCCATAATCAGATGAATGGACAAAGAAGAAGTGGTATATGGACAGATTGGAATATCAGTCACACAAAAAATAAAAGAATGGCATATGCAGCACCACAGATGAGCCTAGAGATAATCACACAACGTGAAGTAAGTCAGAATGCGAAAGACAAATGCCCTATGATGTCCCTTATGTTATCTGAAAATTCATAAAAATGAACATATTTCCTAGAGAAAGGCAATCTCAGATTGAGAAGACAAACTTATGGTTAAGCCAAAGAAAAGGTGTGAGGAATGGATAAATTAGGATATTGGGGTTAACACACATATATTAATACATAGAAAATATATAATCCCCAAAGACCTATGGAATACCAAAAGTGGTCTACTCAACACTCTGTAACAACCTACATGGAAAAGGACCCAAAGATCAATAGATATATGTATATGTGTAAATGAACAAGATTCTGTACACCTAGAGAAAAAGACATTTTTCAATCAAATTTGCTCTGATAAAAACTACAACTTAAAGACACAGACAAGAATTACGGAGGCTAAAACTTATGGGGGTTTGTCCTGGCACATTCCACTCTAATCTGCAACCTAAAAGCACAACTTGCCGCAAGGTTCTGTTTCCCTAGCAAGCAGAGTTGGCAACGTAGAAATGCTGCCACCCTAAGGCCGTTTCCTCAAACACCAGCTTTAAATCTACTGCTAATGGTCACTAATATTCACAAGGACTGCAGGGCTGTAAATGATTCATGCCCTCAAAAAATGTCCTGGGGTAGGGAATGGCCAAAAAAATCCAAACGTGGCAAATTTTTCAAGAAGGCAATCTGAAGCTGTAACTTTAGCTCCATCTTAAAAAAAAACGAAAAGAACATTGATAAACGCAAAACATCAGGAATTATGAGACGCAAGCAAATCCAATCTACACAAAGGTATCACCTCACAGCAGTCAGAATGACCATCAGCAAAATGTCAACAAACAGAGCATTAACCAAGATGGCGGAGTAGAAGGACGTGCTCTCACTCCCTCTTGCGAGAGCACCAGAATCACAACTGGCCGCTGGACAATCACTGACAGGAAGACCCTGGACTTCACCAAGGAGGATACCCCACGTCCAAGGACAGAGGAGAAGCCACAGGGAGATGGTAGGAGGGGCGCAATCAGAGTAAAATCAAATCCCATCACTGCTGGGTGGGTGACTCACAGACTGGCGAACACTTATACCACAGAAGTCCACCCACTGGAGTGAAGGTTCTGAGCCCCACGTCAGGCTTCCCAACCTGGGGGTCCTGCAACGGGAGGAGGAATTCCTAGAGAATCAGACTTTGAAGCCTAGTGGGAATTGACTGCAGGACTTCTACAGGACTGGGGGAAACAGAGACCCCACTCTTGGAGGGCACACACAAAGTAGTGTGCGCATCGGGACCCAGGGGAAGGAGCAGTGACCCTGGGGGAGACTGAACCAGACCTACCTGCTGGTGTTGGGGGGGGTCTCCTGCAGAGGCGGGGGGTGGCTCTGTTTCACCTTGGGGACAAGGACACTGGCAGCGGAGGTTCTGGGAAGTGCTCCTTGGCGTGAGCCCTCCCAGAGCCTGCCATTAACCCCACCAAAGAGCCCAGGTAGGCTCCAGTGTTGGGTTGCCTCAGGCAAAACAACCAACAGGGAGGGGACCCAGGCCCACCCATCAACAGTCAAGTGGATTAAAGTTTTACTGAGCTCTGACCGCCACAGGAACAGTCAGCTCTACCCACCACCAGAGCCTCCCATCAAGCCTCTTAGATAGCCTCAACCACCAGAGGGCAGACAGCAGAAGCAAGAAAAACTACAATCCTGCAGCCTATGGACCAAAAACCACAGTTACAGAAAGATAGACAAGATGAAAAGGCAGAGGGCTATGTACCAGATGAAGGAACAAGAAAAAACCCCAGAAACACAACTAAATGAAGTGGAGATAGGCAACCTTCCAGAAAAAGAATTCAGAATAATGATAGTGAAGATGATCCAGGACCTCGGAATAAGAATGGAGGCAAAGATTGAGAAGATGCAAGAAATGATTAACAAAGACCTAGAAGAATTAAAGAACAAACAAACAGAGATGACCAATACAATAACTGAAATGAAAACTACACTAGAAGGAATCAATAGCAGAATAACTGAGGCAGAAGAACGGATAAGTGACCTGGAAGACAGAATGGTGGAATTCACTGCTGCGGAACAGAATAAAGAAAAAAGAATGAAAAGAAAAGAAGACAGCCTAAGAGACCTCTGGGACAACATTAAACGCAACAACATTCGCATTATAGGGGTCCCAGAAGGAGAAGAGAGAGAGAAAGGACCAGAGAAAATATCTGAAGAGATTATAGTCGAAAACTTCCCTAACATGGGAAAGGAAATAGCCACCCAAGTCCAGCAAGCGCAGAGAGTCCCATACAGGATCAACCCAAGGAGAAACACACCGAGACACATAGTAATCAAAGTGGCAAAAATTAAAGACAAAGAAAAATTATTGAAAGCAGCAAGGGAAAAACGACAAATAACATACAAGGGAACTCCCATAAGGTTAACAGCTGATTTCTCAGCAGAAACTCTACAAGCCAGAAGGGAGTGGCATGATATACTTCAAGTGATGAAAGGGAAGAACCTACAACCGAGATTACTCTACCCGGCAAGGATCTCATTTAGATTTGATGGAGAAATCAAAAGCTTTACAGACAAGCAAAAGCTACGAGAATTCAGCACCACCAAACCAGCTCTACAACAAATGCTAAAGGAACTTCTCTAAGTGGGAAACACAAGAGAAGAAAAGGACCTACAAAAACAAACCCAAAACAATTAAGAAAATGGTCACAGGAACATACATATCGATAATTACCTTAAACGTGAATGGATTAAATGCCCCAACCAAAAGACATAGACTGGCTGAATGGATACAAAAACAAGACCCATATATATGCTGTCTACAAGAGACCCACTTTAGACCTAGGGACACATACAGACTGAAAGTGAGGGGATGGGAAAAGATATTCCATGCAAATGGAAATCAAAAGAAAGCTGGAGAGTAGCTATACTCGTATCAGATAAAATAGACTTGAAAATAAAGAATGTTGCAAGAGACAAGGAAGGACACTACATAATGATCAAGGGATCAATCCAAGAAGAAGATATAACGATTATAAATATATATGCACCCAACCTAGGAGCACCTCAATACATAAGGCAACTGCTAACAGCTATAAAAGAGGAAATCGACAGTAACACAATAATAGTGGGGGGCTTTAACACCTCACTTACACCAAAGGACAGATCATCCAAAATGAAAATGAATAAGGAAACAGAAGCTTTAAATGACACAATAGACCAGTTAGAGTTAATGGATATATATAGGACATTCCATCCAAAAACAGCAGATTACACGTTCTTCTCAAGTGCGCACGGAACATTCTCCAGGATAGATCACATCTTGGGTCACAAATCAAGCCTCAGTAAATTTAAGAAAATTGAAATCATATCAAGCATCTTTTCGGACCACAACGCTATGAGATTAGAAATGAATTACAGGGGAAAAAAACGTAAAACAGACAAACACATGGAGGCTAAACAATACGTTACTAAATAACCAAGAGATCACTGAAGAAAATCAGAGAGGCAATCAAAAAATACCTAGAGACAAATGACAATGAAAACACGACGACCCAAAACCTATGGGATGCAGCAAAAGCAGTTCTAAGAGGGAAGTTTATCGCTATACAAGCCTGTCTCAAGAAACAAGAAAAATCTCAAGTAAACAATCTAACCTTACACCTAAAGAAACTAGAGAAAGAAGAACAAACAAAACCCAAAGTTAGCAGAAGGAAAGAAATCATAAAGATCAGAGCAGAAATAAATGAAATAGAGACAAAGAAAACAATAGCACAGATCAATAAAATTAAAAGTTGCTTCTTTGAGAAGATAAACAAAATTGATAAGCCATTAGCCAGACTCATCAAGAGAAAGAGGGAGAGGACTCAAATCAATAGAATCCGAAATGAAAAAGGAGAAGTTACAACAGACACCGCAGAAATACAAAGCATCCTAAGAGACTACTACAAGCAACTTTATGCCAATAAAATGGACAACCTGGAAGAAATGGACACATTTTTAGAAAGGCATAACCTTCCAAGACTGAACCAGGAAGAAACAGAAAATATGAACAGACCAATCACAAGTAATGAAATTGAAACTGTGATTAAAAATCTTCCAACAAACAAAAGTCCAGGACCAGATGGCTTCACAGGTGAATTCTGTCAAACATTTAGAGAAGAGCTAACACCTATCCTTCTCAAACTCTTCTGGAAGGAACCCTCCCAAACTCATTCTATGAGGCCACCATCACCCTGATACCAAAACCAGACAAAGACACTACAAAAAAAGAAAATTACAGACCAATATCACTGATGAATACAGATGCAAAAATCCTCAACAAAATACTAGCAAACAGAATCCAACATCACATTAAAAGGATCATACACCACGATCAAGTGGCATTTATCCCAGGGATGCAAGGATTCTTCAATATACGCAAATCAATCAATGTGATACACCATATTAACAAACTGAAGAATAAAAACCATATGATCATCTCAATAGATGCAGAAAAAGCTTTTGACAAAATTCAACACCCAGTTATGATAAAAACTCTCCAGAAAGTGGGCATAGAGGGAACCTACCTCCACATAATAAAGGCCATATATGACAAACCCACAGCAAACATCATTCTCAATGGTGAAAAACTGAAAGCATTTCCTCTAAGATCAGGAACGAGACAAGGAGGTCCACTCTCACCACTATTATTCAACATAGTTCTGGAAGTCCTAGCCACGGCAATCAGAGAAGAAAAAGAAATAAAAGGAATACAAATGGGAAAAGAAGAAGTACAACTGTCACTGTTTGCGGACGACGTGATACTATACATAGAGAATCCTAAAACTGCCACCAGAAAACTGCTAGAGCTAATGAATGAATATGGTAAAGTTGCAGGATACAAAATGAATGCACAGAAATCTCTTGCATTCCTATACACGAATGATGAACAATCTGAAAGAGAAATTATGGAAACACTCCCATTTACCAGTGCAACAAAAAGAATAAAATACCTAGGAATAAACCTACCTAGGGAGACAAAAGACCTGTATGCAGAAAACGATAAGACACTGATGAAAGAAATTAAAGATGATACCAACAGATGGAGAGATATACCATGTTCTTGGATTGGAAGAATCAACATTGTGAAAATGAGTATACTACCCAAAGCAATATACAGATTCAATGCAATCCCTATCAAATTACCAATGGCATTTTTTACGGAGCTAGAACAAATCATCTTAAACTTTGTATGGAGTCACAAAAGACCCCGAATAGCCAAAGCAGTCTGGAGGGAAAAAAAATGGAGCTGGAGGAATCAGACTCCCTGACTTCAGACTATACTACAAAGCTACAGTAATCAAGACAATATGGTACTGGCACAAAAACAGAAACACAGATCAATGGAACAAGATAGAAAAGCCCAGAGACTAACCCACGCACCTATGGTCAACTAATCTATGACAAAGGAGGCAAAGATATACAATGGAGAAAAGACAGTCTCTTCAATAAGTGGTGCTGGGAAAACTGGACAGCTCCATGTAAAAGAATGAAATTAGAATACTCCCTAACACCATACACAAAAATAAACTCAAAATGGATTAGAGACCTAAATATAAGACTGGACACTATAAAACTCTCAGAGGAAAACACAGGAAGAACACTCTTTGACATAAATCACAGCAAGATCTGTTTTGATCCACCTCCTAGAGTAATGGAAATAAAAACAAAAATAAACAAATGGGACCTAATGAAACTTCAAAGCTTTTGCACAGCAAACGAAACCGTAAACAAGACGAAGAGACAACCCTCGGAATGGGAGAAAATATTTGCAAACGAATCAACGGACAAAGGATTAATCTCCAAAATATATAAACAGCTCATTCAGCTCAATATTAAAGAAACAAACACCCCAATCCAAAAATGGGCAGAAGACCTAAATAGACATTTCTCCAAAGAAGACATACAGACGGCCACGAAGCACATGAAAAGATGCTCAACATCGCTAATTATTAGAGAAATGCCAATCAAAACTACAATGAGGTATCACCTCACTCCTGTTAGAATGGGCATCATCAGAAAATCTACAAACAACAAATGCTGGAGAGGGTGTGGAGAAAAGGGAACCCTCTTGCACTGTTGGTGGGAATGTAAATTGATACAGCCACTATGGAGAACAACACGGAGGTCCCTTAAAAAAACTAAAAATAGAATTACCATATGACCCAGCAATCCCACTACTGAGCATATACCCAGAGAAAACCGTAATTCAAAAAGACACATGCACCCGAATGTTCATTGCAGCACTATTTACAATAGCCAGGTCATGGAAGCAACCTAAATGCCCATCAACAGACGAATGGATAAAGAAGTTGTGGTACATATATACAATGGAATATTACTCAGCCATAAAAAGGAACGAAATTGAGTCATTTGTTGAGAAGTGGATGGCTCTAGAGACTGTCATACAGAGTGAAGTAAGTCAGAAAGAGAAAAACAAATATCGTATATTAATGCATGTATGTGGAACCTAGAAAAATGGTACAGATGAGCCGGTTTGCAGGGCAGAAGTTGAGACACAGATGTAGAGAATGGACATATGGACACCAAGGGGGGAAAACTGCGGTGGGGTGGGGATGGTGGTGTGCTGAATTGGGCGATTGGGATTGACATGTATACACTGATGTGTATAAAATTGATGCCTAATAAGAACCTGCAGTATAAAAAAACAAACAAACAAAACAACTAATATTAAACTTTCATTGGGTTATTTGTATGGAAATATGTTAATATAAATGTTTCAGACATTACATGAAATTTCTAAAAATCTTATATGTGTATTTGTATGGAAATATGTATGGAAATATGTTAATATAAATGTTTCAGACATTACATGAAATTTCTAAAAATCTTATATGTTCTGCTATAATGTTATAAGTAATAATCCTAGTTATTACTTTAAAATGTATATCTCAGAAATAACTAATTTTCTTGTCAACTGCATTATTATGAACTTTCATCAAATCTTTAACTGTGGTCGTTTTTAAGTCTTTTCTCATTTACAGACAGTTCTGGGTGTACTCTGATGCTTTGGCAAATATGTTCCTAGTAAAGGGTTTCACCTTCAAGAAATTCATGGCAAAGACTCTGACAAGTACAGGGTTCTGGTAACTGACTGTACTGCTGAACTGAATGAATAAGCATTTTCAGCACTCTCATGAAAAACTGATGAACTCAAAAAAGTGCTAACAAAAGATCAAGATGAAAAAAAAAATTTAATTACATGGGACTGAGTGAACTGATGAGGAGGAGTATAATTTTTGTGACTTTCTGTCTGAATTTAAAAAAAAATCCCACAAGGACTCAGAGGCAAAGAATATACAAATCAATTTTCACTGCAAAGTAAAGGAGCTGTTACAGTGGAGGATTACTGGACTGAATGTCAATATTATGACATAGTACGAGTGTGTTTCAGGTTTGGTCATTGCAATCGTTGTTGCTTTTGTTGTGGTCATCCATGTACAACGCTTCGTGTCAGTCTATTTATCTCTTGTAAAAATAAAATACACTGTGTGTGTGTGAAAAACAATGTCAACAAACAATAGGTGCTGAAGAAGTTGTGGAGAAAAGCGTAACCTCTCGGTCTGAGTGGGATGTAAACTGGTAACGGCCAAATAATAGGAACAGGACGGCAGTGCGTTTAAAGGTAAAAATTGAGTCACCATATGATCTGGAAGGCCCACTATTGGGCCTGTCACCTGTGAAAGCCAGAATCAAAAAGGCACGGGATGGAAAACCGTGTAATGCAGCAGTATTTACAACAGCCAAGACATGGAAGCAAACAAAATGTCCATCAACAGATAAATGGACAAAGAAGAAGTGGTACACATACCAAATGGAATAGTAGCCTCGGGAAAAAGATGAACAATGCCGTCTTCAGGACTACAGATGAGCCTAGAAATAATCATATTAGGTTAAGTAAGTCGTCAAGAGGGGATGACAAATATCCTATGATACCATGTATACATGTTATCCTAAGATTGCTACCAATGAACATATTTCCACAGAAAAAGACACTCACGGACTTATCAAACAAACTAATGGTTAGCCAAAATGAAAGGTGGGAGGATGGATAAATTAGGACTATGGGGCTAACACAGATATACTAATGTATGTTAAATGTATATAAACATATAACATATAAACTATATGAATTATATAGTCACCAATACATATAAAATATAGAATGACAAAACACCTACCAAATACCAAGGGAGGTCTACGCAACATTCTGTAATAACATACACAGAAGGTAACAGAATCCGAAGATGAACAGACATATGTAGGAATCATTGAGCAGATTCTGTACAGCCAGAAAACCACAACACTCTAATCAAATTTACTCCGATAAGAAATAGAAATTAAATTTAAAAAAACAAACATAAGTAAGGTGACATAAACTTCTGGGGGCTTGTCTCAGCACATCCCACTCTAATTTACAACCTTGGAACACTACCTCCAGGAAGACTCTTTTGCACTAGCAACAAGAGTGGAGAACGTAATAATGCTGCTGCCTTGTGGCTGTTTCCCATAACAGCAGCTTTAAACCAAGTGCTAATGGTTGCTTAAGAGTCACAAGGACTGCAGGGCTATAAATGACACCTGTCCTCAAAAAATGCCCTGGGGTAGGGAATAGGCAAGAAAATTCTACACATGACAAATGTTTCAAGAAGTCAATATGAAGAGGGAAGTTGTAGTCCGTCTTTAAAAAAAAAGGACATGCCTAAAGCTCAGTATAAGGAATTATTAGCCACATGCAAATCTAACGTGAAAAAGGTTTCAGCTCACACCAGTCAAATGACCATCAGCAAAAAGTCTACAAACTGTAAAGGCTGAAGGGCTTTTAGAGAACTCTGTACCTTCTAGCTGCTGGTGGAACGTAAAGTGGTAACAGCACTGACGAAAACAGAATGGAGCTGCTTTAAAAGGTAAAAATTGAGCTACCATATGATGTGGCAGGGCACCTTTTGGGCCTATAAGCTAAGACCACCAGAATCGGAAAGACAGAGACAGGCAAATGTGCACTGCAGCAATATTGAAATAGCCAAGACATGGAAGCCAAAAAAAGGTCCATAAACAGATGAATGGACAAAGCAAAAGTGGTATATGGACAGAATGGAATAGTAGCCTAGGGAAAAAAATGAACAATGCCATTTTCAGGACTACCGAGGAGCCTAGAAATCATCATATTAGGTTAAGTAAGTCAAGAGGGAATGACCAATATCCTATGATATCAGGTATACATGTTATTCTACGATTGCTACCAATGAACATATTTCCACAGAGAAAGACACTCACAGACTTATCAAACAAACTAATGGTTAGCCAAAATGAAAGGTGGGAGGATGGATAAATTAGGACTATGGGGCTAACATACATATACTAATGTACGTTAAATGTATATAAACTCTATGAATTAGATAGTCACCAATACATATAAAATACATAATGACAAAAACACCTACCAAATACCAAGGGAGGTCTACTCAACATTCTGTAATAACATACATGGTAACAGGATCCGAAGATGAACAGACATGCGTATGAATCATTGAGCAGATTCTGTACCAGCCAGACAATCAAAACACTCTAATCAAATTTACTCCGATAAGAAATAGAAATTAAATTTCAAAAACAAACATAAGTAAGGAGACATAAACTTCTGGGGGCTTGTCCCAGCACATGCCAGTGTAATTTACAACCTTGGAACACTACCTCCAGGAAGACTCTGTTGCCCCAGTAACAAGAGTTGAGAACGTAATAATGCTGCCGCCTTGTAGCTGTTTCCCACAACAGCAGCTTTACACCAAGTACTAATGGTTGCTTAATAGTCACAAGGACTGCAGGGCTGTAAATGACACCTGTCCTCAAAAAATGCCCTGGGGTAGGGAATAGGCAAGACAATTCAACACATGACAAATGTTTCAAGAAGTCAATATGAAGAGGGACGTTGTAGTCACTCTTTAAATAAAAAAGGACATGCCTAAAGCTCAGTATAAGGAATTATTAGCCACATGCAAATCCAACTTCCAAAAAGGTTTCAGCTCACACCAGTCAAATGACCATCAGCAAAAAGTCTACAAACTATAAAGGCTGAAGGGCTTTTAGAGAACTCTGTACCTTCTAGCTGCTGGTGGAACGTAAAGTGGTAACAGCACTAACGAAAACAGAATGGAGCTGCTTTAAAAGGTAAAAATTGAGCTACCATATGATGCGGCAGGGCACCTTTTGGGCCTATAACCTAAGACCACCAGAATCGGAAAGACAGAGGCAGGCAAATGTGCACTGCAGCAATATTGAAATAGCCAAGACATGGAAGCAAAAAAGAAAAGGTCCATAATCAGATGAATGGACAAAGAAGAAGTGGTATATGGACAGATTGGAATATCAGTCACACAAAAAATAAAAGAATGGCATATGCAGCACCACAGATGAGCCTAGAGATAATCACACAACGTGAAGTAAGTCAGAATGCGAAAGACAAATGCCCTATGATGTCCCTTATGTTATCTGAAAATTCATAAAAATGAACATATTTCCTAGAGAAAGGCAATCTCAGATTGAGAAGACAAACTTATGGTTAAGCCAAAGAAAAGGTGTGAGGAATGGATAAATTAGGATATTGGGGTTAACACACATATATTAATACATAGAAAATATATAATCCCCAAAGACCTATGGAATACCAAAAGTGGTCTACTCAACACTCTGTAACAACCTACATGGAAAAGGACCCAAAGATCAATAGATATATGTATATGTGTAAATGAACAAGATTCTGTACACCTAGAGAAAAAGACATTTTTCAATCAAATTTGCTCTGATAAAAACTACAACTTAAAGACACAGACAAGAATTACGGAGGCTAAAACTTATGGGGGTTTGTCCTGGCACATTCCACTCTAATCTGCAACCTAAAAGCACAACTTGCCGCAAGGTTCTGTTTCCCTAGCAAGCAGAGTTGGCAACGTAGAAATGCTGCCACCCTAAGGCCGTTTCCTCAAACACCAGCTTTAAATCTACTGCTAATGGTCACTAATATTCACAAGGACTGCAGGGCTGTAAATGATTCATGCCCTCAAAAAATGTCCTGGGGTAGGGAATGGCCAAAAAAATCCAAACGTGGCAAATTTTTCAAGAAGGCAATCTGAAGCTGTAACTTTAGCTCCATCTTAAAAAAAAAACGAAAAGAACATTGATAAACGCAAAACATCAGGAATTATGAGACGCAAGCAAATCCAATCTACACAAAGGTATCACCTCACAGCAGTCAGAATGACCATCAGCAAAATGTCAACAAACAGAGCATTAACCAAGATGGCGGAGTAGAAGGACGTGCTCTCACTCCCTCTTGCGAGAGCACCAGAATCACAACTGGCCGCTGGACAATCACTGACAGGAAGACCCTGGACTTCACCAAGGAGGATACCCCACGTCCAAGGACAGAGGAGAAGCCACAGGGAGATGGTAGGAGGGGCGCAATCAGAGTAAAATCAAATCCCATCACTGCTGGGTGGGTGACTCACAGACTGGCGAACACTTATACCACAGAAGTCCACCCACTGGAGTGAAGGTTCTGAGCCCCACGTCAGGCTTCCCAACCTGGGGGTCCTGCAACGGGAGGAGGAATTCCTAGAGAATCAGACTTTGAAGCCTAGTGGGAATTGACTGCAGGACTTCTACAGGACTGGGGGAAACAGAGACCCCACTCTTGGAGGGCACACACAAAGTAGTGTGCGCATCGGGACCCAGGGGAAGGAGCAGTGACCCTGGGGGAGACTGAACCAGACCTACCTGCTGGTGTTGGGGGGGGTCTCCTGCAGAGGCGGGGGGTGGCTCTGTTTCACCTTGGGGACAAGGACACTGGCAGCGGAGGTTCTGGGAAGTGCTCCTTGGCGTGAGCCCTCCCAGAGCCTGCCATTAACCCCACCAAAGAGCCCAGGTAGGCTCCAGTGTTGGGTTGCCTCAGGCAAAACAACCAACAGGGAGGGGACCCAGGCCCACCCATCAACAGTCAAGTGGATTAAAGTTTTACTGAGCTCTGACCGCCACAGCAACAGTCAGCTCTACCCACCACCAGAGCCTCCCATCAAGCCTCTTAGATAGCCTCAACCACCAGAGGGCAGACAGCAGAAGCAAGAAAAACTACAATCCTGCAGCCTGTGGACCAAAAACCACAGTTACAGAAAGATAGACAAGATGAAAAGGCAGAGGGCTATGTACCAGATGAAGGAACAAGAAAAAACCCCAGAAACACAACTAAATGAAGTGGAGATAGGCAACCTTCCAGAAAAAGAATTCAGAATAATGATAGTGAAGATGATCCAGGACCTCGGAATAAGAATGGAGGCAAAGATTGAGAAGATGCAAGAAATGATTAACAAAGACCTAGAAGAATTAAAGAACAAACAAACAGAGATGACCAATACAATAACTGAAATGAAAACTACACTAGAAGGAATCAATAGCAGAATAACTGAGGCAGAAGAACGGATAAGTGACCTGGAAGACAGAATGGTGGAATTCACTGCTGCGGAACAGAATAAAGAAAAAAGAATGAAAAGAAAAGAAGACAGCCTAAGAGACCTCTGGGACAACATTAAACGCAACAACATTCGCATTATAGGGGTCCCAGAAGGAGAAGAGAGAGAGAAAGGACCAGAGAAAATATCTGAAGAGATTATAGTCGAAAACTTCCCTAACATGGGAAAGGAAATAGCCACCCAAGTCCAGCAAGCGCAGAGAGTCCCATACAGGATCAACCCAAGGAGAAACACACCGAGACACATAGTAATCAAAGTGGCAAAAATTAAAGACAAAGAAAAATTATTGAAAGCAGCAAGGGAAAAACGACAAATAACATACAAGGGAACTCCCATAAGGTTAACAGCTGATTTCTCAGCAGAAACTCTACAAGCCAGAAGGGAGTGGCATGATATACTTCAAGTGATGAAAGGGAAGAACCTACAACCGAGATTACTCTACCCGGCAAGGATCTCATGTAGATTTGATGGAGAAATCAAAAGCTTTACAGACAAGCAAAAGCTACGAGAATTCAGCACCACCAAACCAGCTCTACAACAAATGCTAAAGGAACTTCTCTAAGTGGGAAACACAAGAGAAGAAAAGGACCTACAAAAACAAACCCAAAACAATTAAGAAAATGGTCACAGGAACATACATATCGATAATTACCTTAAACGTGAATGGATTAAATGCCCCAACCAAAAG
This sequence comes from Balaenoptera acutorostrata, assembly GCF_949987535.1. NCBI lineage: Eukaryota > Metazoa > Chordata > Mammalia > Artiodactyla > Balaenopteridae > Balaenoptera > Balaenoptera acutorostrata. Next base: position 145,419 of record NW_026646432.1, read on the forward strand.
ACATAGACTGGCTGAATGGATACAAAAACAAGACCCATATATATGCTGTCTACAAGAGACCCACTTTAGACCTAGGGACACATACAGACTGAAAGTGAGGGGATGGGAAAAGATATTCCATGCAAATGGAAATCAAAAGAAAGCTGGAGAGTAGCTATACTCGTATCAGATAAAATAGACTTGAAAATAAAGAATGTTGCAAGAGACAAGGAAGGACACTACATAATGATCAAGGGATCAATCCAAGAAGAAGATATAACGATTATAAATATATATGCACCCAACCTAGGAGCACCTCAATACATAAGGCAACTGCTAACAGCTATAAAAGAGGAAATCGACAGTAACACAATAATAGTGGGGGGCTTTAACACCTCACTTACACCAAAGGACAGATCATCCAAAATGAAAATGAATAAGGAAACAGAAGCTTTAAATGACACAATAGACCAGTTAGAGTTAATGGATATATATAGGACATTCCATCCAAAAACAGCAGATTACACGTTCTTCTCAAGTGCGCACGGAACATTCTCCAGGATAGATCACATCTTGGGTCACAAATCAAGCCTCAGTAAATTTAAGAAAATTGAAATCATATCAAGCATCTTTTCGGACCACAACGCTATGAGATTAGAAATGAATTACAGGGGAAAAAAACGTAAAACAGACAAACACATGGAGGCTAAACAATACGTTACTAAATAACCAAGAGATCACTGAAGAAAATCAGAGAGGCAATCAAAAAATACCTAGAGACAAATGACAATGAAAACACGACGACCCAAAACCTATGGGATGCAGCAAAAGCAGTTCTAAGAGGGAAGTTTATCGCTATACAAGCCTGTCTCAAGAAACAAGAAAAATCTCAAGTAAACAATCTAACCTTACACCTAAAGAAACTAGAGAAAGAAGAACAAACAAAACCCAAAGTTAGCAGAAGGAAAGAAATCATAAAGATCAGAGCAGAAATAAATGAAATAGAGACAAAGAAAACAATAGCAAAGATCAATAAAACTAAAAGTTGCTTCTTTGAGAAGATAAACAAAATTGATAAGCCATTAGCCAGACTCATCAAGAGAAAGAGGGAGAGGACTCAAATCAATAGAATCCGAAATGAAAAAGGAGAAGTTACAACAGACACCGCAGAAATACAAAGCATCCTAAGAGACTACTACAAGCAACTTTATGCCAATAAAATGGACAACCTGGAAGAAATGGACACATTTTTAGAAAGGCATAACCTTCCAAGACTGAACCAGGAAGAAACAGAAAATATGAACAGACCAATCACAAGTAATGAAATTGAAACTGTGATTAAAAATCTTCCAACAAACAAAAGTCCAGGACCAGATGGCTTCACAGGTGAATTCTGTCAAACATTTAGAGAAGAGCTAACACCTATCCTTCTCAAACTCTTCTGGAAGGAACCCTCCCAAACTCATTCTATGAGGCCACCATCACCCTGATACCAAAACCAGACAAAGACACTACAAAAAAAGAAAATTACAGACCAATATCACTGATGAATACAGATGCAAAAATCCTCAACAAAATACTAGCAAACAGAATCCAACATCACATTAAAAGGATCATACACCACGATCAAGTGGCATTTATCCCAGGGATGCAAGGATTCTTCAATATACGCAAATCAATCAATGTGATACACCATATTAACAAACTGAAGAATAAAAACCATATGATCATCTCAATAGATGCAGAAAAAGCTTTTGACAAAATTCAACACCCAGTTATGATAAAAACTCTCCAGAAAGTGGGCATAGAGGGAACCTACCTCCACATAATAAAGGCCATATATGACAAACCCACAGCAAACATCATTCTCAATGGTGAAAAACTGAAAGCATTTCCTCTAAGATCAGGAACGAGACAAGGAGGTCCACTCTCACCACTATTATTCAACATAGTTCTGGAAGTCCTAGCCACGGCAATCAGAGAAGAAAAAGAAATAAAAGGAATACAAATGGGAAAAGAAGAAGTACAACTGTCACTGTTTGCGGACGACGTGATACTATACATAGAGAATCCTAAAACTGCCACCAGAAAACTGCTAGAGCTAATGAATGAATATGGTAAAGTTGCAGGATACAAAATGAATGCACAGAAATCTCTTGCATTCCTATACACGAATGATGAACAATCTGAAAGAGAAATTATGGAAACACTCCCATTTACCAGTGCAACAAAAAGAATAAAATACCTAGGAATAAACCTACCTAGGGAGACAAAAGACCTGTATGCAGAAAACGATAAGACACTGATGAAAGAAATTAAAGATGATACCAACAGATGGAGAGATATACCATGTTCTTGGATTGGAAGAATCAACATTGTGAAAATGAGTATACTACCCAAAGCAATATACAGATTCAATGCAATCCCTATCAAATTACCAATGGCATTTTTTACGGAGCTAGAACAAATCATCTTAAACTTTGTATGGAGTCACAAAAGACCCCGAATAGCCAAAGCAGTCTGGAGGGAAAAAAATGGAGCTGGAGGAATCAGACTCCCTGACTTCAGACTATACTACAAAGCTACAGTAATCAAGACAATATGGTACTGGCACAAAAACAGAAACACAGATCAATGGAACAAGATAGAAAAGCCCAGAGACTAACCCACGCACCTATGGTCAACTAATCTATGACAAAGGAGGCAAAGATATACAATGGAGAAAAGACAGTCTCTTCAATAAGTGGTGCTGGGAAAACTGGACAGCTCCATGTAAAAGAATGAAATTAGAATACTCCCTAACACCATACACAAAAATAAACTCAAAATGGATTAGAGACCTAAATATAAGACTGGACACTATAAAACTCTCAGAGGAAAACACAGGAAGAACACTCTTTGACATAAATCACAGCAAGATCTGTTTTGATCCACCTCCTAGAGTAATGGAAATAAAAACAAAAATAAACAAATGGGACCTAATGAAACTTCAAAGCTTTTGCACAGCAAACGAAACCGTAAACAAGACGAAGAGACAACCCTCGGAATGGGAGAAAATATTTGCAAACGAATCAACGGACAAAGGATTAATCTCCAAAATATATAAACAGCTCATTCAGCTCAATATTAAAGAAACAAACACCCCAATCCAAAAATGGGCAGAAGACCTAAATAGACATTTCTCCAAAGAAGACATACAGACGGCCACGAAGCACATGAAAAGATGCTCAACATCACTAATTATTAGAGAAATGCCAATCAAAACTACAATGAGGTATCACCTCACTCCTGTTAGAATGGGCATCATCAGAAAATCTACAAACAACAAATGCTGGAGAGGGTGTGGAGAAAAGGGAACCCTCTTGCACTGTTGGTGGGAATGTAAATTGATACAGCCACTATGGAGAACAACACGGAGGTCCCTTAAAAAAACTAAAAATAGAATTACCATATGACCCAGCAATCCCACTACTGAGCATATACCCAGAGAAAACCGTAATTCAAAAAGACACATGCACCCGAATGTTCATTGCAGCAGTATTTACAATAGCCAGGTCATGGAAGCAACCTAAATGCCCATCACCAGACGAATGGATAAAGAAGTTGTGGTACATATATACAATGGAATATTACTCAGCCATAAAAAGGAACGAAATTGAGTCATTTGTTGAGAAGTGGATGGCTCTAGAGACTGTCATACAGAGTGAAGTAAGTCAGAAAGAGAAAAACAAATATCGTATATTAATGCATGTATGTGGAACCTAGAAAAATGGTACAGATGAGCCGGTTTGCAGGGCAGAAGTTGAGACACAGATGTAGAGAATGGACATATGGACACCAAGGGGGGAAAACTGCGGTGGGGTGGGGATGGTGGTGTGCTGAATTGGGCGATTGGGATTGACATGTATACACTGATGTGTATAAAATTGATGCCTAATAAGAACCTGCAGTATAAAAAAACAAACAAACAAAACAACTAATATTAAACTTTCATTGGGTTATTTGTATGGAAATATGTTAATATAAATGTTTCAGACATTACATGAAATTTCTAAAAATCTTATATGTGTATTTGTATGGAAATATGTATGGAAATATGTTAATATAAATGTTTCAGACATTACATGAAATTTCTAAAAATCTTATATGTTCTGCTATAATGTTATAAGTAATAATCCTAGTTATTACTTTAAAATGTATATCTCAGAAATAACTAATTTTCTTGTCAACTGCATTATTATGAACTTTCATCAAATCTTTAACTGTGGTCGTTTTTAAGTCTTTTCTCATTTACAGACAGTTCTGGGTGTACTCTGATGCTTTGGCAAATATGTTCCTAGTAAAGGGTTTCACCTTCAAGAAATTCATGGCAAAGACTCTGACAAGTACAGGGTTCTGGTAACTGACTGTACTGCTGAACTGAATGAATAAGCATTTTCAGCACTCTCATGAAAAACTGATGAACTCAAAAAAGTGCTAACAAAAGATCAAGATGAAAAAAAAAATTTAATTACATGGGACTGAGTGAACTGATGAGGAGGAGTATAATTTTTGTGACTTTCTGTCTGAATTTAAAAAAAAATCCCACAAGGACTCAGAGGCAAAGAATATACACATCAATTTTCACTGCAAAGTAAAGGAGCTGTTACAGTGGAGGATTACTGGACTGAATGTCAATATTATGACATAGTACGAGTGTGTTTCAGGTTTGGTCATTGCAATCGTTGTTGCTTTTGTTGTGGTCATCCATGTACAACGCTTCGTGTCAGTCTATTTATCTCTTGTAAAAATAAAATACACTGTGTGTGTGTGAAAAACAATGTCAACAAACAATAGGTGCTGAAGAAGTTGTGGAGAAAAGCGTAACCTCTCGGTCTGAGTGGGATGTAAACTGGTAACGGCCAAATAATAGGAACAGGACGGCAGTGCGTTTAAAGGTAAAAATTGAGTCACCATATGATCTGGAAGGCCCACTATTGGGCCTGTCACCTGTGAAAGCCAGAATCAAAAAGGCACGGGATGGAAAACCGTGTAATGCAGCAGTATTTACAACAGCCAAGACATGGAAGCAAACAAAATGTCCATCAACAGATAAATGGACAAAGAAGAAGTGGTACACATACCAAATGGAATAGTAGCCTCGGGAAAAAGATGAACAATGCCGTCTTCAGGACTACAGATGAGCCTAGAAATAATCATATTAGGTTAAGTAAGTCGTCAAGAGGGAATGACAAATATCCTATGATACCATGTATACATGTTATCCTAAGATTGCTACCAATGAACATATTTCCACAGAAAAAGACACTCACGGACTTATCAAACAAACTAATGGTTAGCCAAAATGAAAGGTGGGAGGATGGATAAATTAGGACTATGGGGCTAACACAGATATACTAATGTATGTTAAATGTATATAAACATATAACATATAAACTATATGAATTATATAGTCACCAATACATATAAAATATAGAATGACAAAACACCTACCAAATACCAAGGGAGGTCTACCCAACATTCTGTAATAACATACACACAAGGTAACAGAATCCGAAGATGAACAGACATATGTAGGAATCATTGAGCAGATTCTGTACAGCCAGAAAACCACAACACTCTAATCAAATTTACTCCGATAAGAAATAGAAATTAAATTTAAAAAAACAAACATAAGTAAGGTGACATAAACTTCTGGGGGCTTGTCTCAGCACATCCCACTCTAATTTACAACCTTGGAACACTACCTCCAGGAAGACTCTTTTGCACTAGCAACAAGAGTGGAGAACGTAATAATGCTGCTGCCTTGTGGCTGTTTCCCATAACAGCAGCTTTAAACCAAGTGCTAATGGTTGCTTAAGAGTCACAAGGACTGCAGGGCTATAAATGACACCTGTCCTCAAAAAATGCCCTGGGGTAGGGAATAGGCAAGAAAATTCTACACATGACAAATGTTTCAAGAAGTCAATATGAAGAGGGAAGTTGTAGTCCGTCTTTAAAAAAAAAGGACATGCCTAAAGCTCAGTATAAGGAATTATTAGCCACATGCAAATCTAACGTGAAAAAGGTTTCAGCTCACACCAGTCAAATGACCATCAGCAAAAAGTCTACAAACTGTAAAGGCTGAAGGGCTTTTAGAGAACTCTGTACCTTCTAGCTGCTGGTGGAACGTAAAGTGGTAACAGCACTGACGAAAACAGAATGGAGCTGCTTTAAAAGGTAAAAATTGAGCTACCATATGATGTGGCAGGGCACCTTTTGGGCCTATAAGCTAAGACCACCAGAATCGGAAAGACAGAGACAGGCAAATGTGCACTGCAGCAATATTGAAATAGCCAAGACATGGAAGCCAAAAAAAGGTCCATAAACAGATGAATGGACAAAGAAAAAGTGGTATATGGACAGAATGGAATAGTAGCCTAGGGAAAAAAATGAACAATGCCATTTTCAGGACTACCGAGGAGCCTAGAAATCATCATATTAGGTTAAGTAAGTCAAGAGGGAATGACCAATATCCTATGATATCAGGTATACATGTTATTCTACGATTGCTACCAATGAACATATTTCCACAGAGAAAGACACTCACAGACTTATCAAACAAACTAATGGTTAGCCAAAATGAAAGGTGGGAGGATGGATAAATTAGGACTATGGGGCTAACATACATATACTAATGTACGTTAAATGTATATAAACTATATGAATTAGATAGTCACCAATACATATAAAATACATAATGACAAAAACACCTACCAAATACCAAGGGAGGTCTACTCAACATTCTGTAATAACATACATGGTAACAGGATCCGAAGATGAACAGACATGCGTATGAATCATTGAGCAGATTCTGTACCAGCCAGACAATCAAAACACTCTAATCAAATTTACTCCGATAAGAAATAGAAATTAAATTTCAAAAACAAACATAAGTAAGGAGACATAAACTTCTGGGGGCTTGTCCCAGCACATGCCAGTGTAATTTACAACCTTGGAACACTACCTCCAGGAAGACTCTGTTGCCCCAGTAACAAGAGTTGAGAACGTAATAATGCTGCCGCCTTGTAGCTGTTTCCCACAACAGCAGCTTTACACCAAGTACTAATGGTTGCTTAATAGTCACAAGGACTGCAGGGCTGTAAATGACACCTGTCCTCAAAAAATGCCCTGGGGTAGGGAATAGGCAAGACAATTCAACACATGACAAATGTTTCAAGAAGTCAATATGAAGAGGGAAGTTGTAGTCACTCTTTAAATAAAAAAGGACATGCCTAAAGCTCAGTATAAGGAATTATTAGCCACATGCAAATCCAACTTCCAAAAAGGTTTCAGCTCACACCAGTCAAATGACCATCAGCAAAAAGTCTACAAACTATAAAGGCTGAAGGGCTTTTAGAGAACTCTGTACCTTCTAGCTGCTGGTGGAACGTAAAGTGGTAACAGCACTAACGAAAACAGAATGGAGCTGCTTTAAAAGGTAAAAATTGAGCTACCATATGATGCGGCAGGGCACCTTTTGGGCCTATAACCTAAGACCACCAGAATCGGAAAGACAGAGGCAGGCAAATGTGCACTGCAGCAATATTGAAATAGCCAAGACATGGAAGCAAAAAAGAAAAGGTCCATAATCAGATGAATGGACAAAGAAGAAGTGGTATATGGACAGATTGGAATATCAGTCACACAAAAAATAAAAGAATGGCATATGCAGCACCACAGATGAGCCTAGAGATAATCACACAACGTGAAGTTAAGTCAGAATGCGAAAGACAAATGCCCTATGATGTCCCTTATGTTATCTGAAAATTCATAAAAATGAACATATTTCCTAGAGAAAGGCAATCTCAGATTGAGAAGACAAACTTATGGTTAAGCCAAAGAAAAGGTGTGAGGAATGGATAAATTAGGATATTGGGGTTAACACACATATATTAATACATAGAAAATATATAATCCCCAAAGACCTATGGAATACCAAAAGTGGTCTACTCAACACTCTGTAACAACCTACATGGAAAAGGACCCAAAGATCAATAGATATATGTATATGTGTAAATGAACAAGATTCTGTACACCTAGAGAAAAAGACATTTTTCAATCAAATTTGCTCTGATAAAAACTACAACTTAAAGACACAGACAAGAATTACGGAGGCTAAAACTTATGGGGGTTTGTCCTGGCACATTCCACTCTAATCTGCAACCTAAAAGCACAACTTGCAGCAAGGTTCTGTTTCCCTAGCAAGCAGAGTTGGCAACGTAGAAATGCTGCCACCCTAAGGCCGTTTCCTCAAACACCAGCTTTAAATCTACTGCTAATGGTCACTAATATTCACAAGGACTGCAGGGCTGTAAATGATTCATGCCCTCAAAAAATGTCCTGGGGTAGGGAATGGCCAAAAAAATCCAAACGTGGCAAATTTTTCAAGAAGGCAATCTGAAGCTGTAACTTTAGCTCCATCTTAAAAAAAAAACGAAAAGAACATTGATAAACGCAAAACATCAGGAATTATGAGACGCATGCAAATCCAATCTACACAAAGGTATCACCTCACAGCAGTCAGAATGACCATCAGCAAAATGTCAACAAACAGAGCATTAACCAAGATGGCGGAGTAGAAGGACGTGCTCTCACTCCCTCTTGCGAGAGCACCAGAATCACAACCGGCCGCTGGACAATCACTGACAGGAAGACCCTGGACTTCACCAAGGAGGATACCCCACGTCCAAGGACAGAGGAGAAGCCACAGAGAGATGGTAGGAGGGGCGCAATCAGAGTAAAATCAAATCCCATCACTGCTGGGTGGGTGACTCACAGACTGGCGAACACTTATACCACAGAAGTCCACCCACTGGAGTGAAGGTTCTGAGCCCCACGTCAGGCTTCCCAACCTGGGGGTCCTGCAACGGGAGGAGGAATTCCTAGAGAATCAGACTTTGAAGCCTAGTGGGAATTGACTGCAGGACTTCTACAGGACTGGGGGAAACAGAGACCCCACTCTTGGAGGGCACACACAAAGTAGTGTGCGCATCGGGACCCAGGGGAAGGAGCAGTGACCCTGGGGGAGACTGAACCAGACCTACCTGCTGGTGTTGGGGGGGGGGGGTCCCTGCAGAGGCGGGGGGTGGCTCTGTTTCACCTTGGGGACAAGGACACTGGCAGCGGAGGTTCTGGGAAGTGCTCCTTGGCGTGAGCCCTCCCAGAGCCTGCCATTAACCCCACCAAAGAGCCCAGGTAGGCTCCAGTGTTGGGTTGCCTCAGGCAAAACAACCAACAGGGAGGGAACCCAGCCCCACCCATCAACAGTCAAGTGGATTAAAGTTTTACTGAGCTCTGCCCGCCACAGCAACAGTCAGCTCTACCCACCACCAGAGCCTCCCATCAAGCCTCTTAGATAGCCTCAACCACCAGAGGGCAGACAGCAGAAGCAAGAAAAACTACAATCCTGCAGCCTGTGGACCAAAAACCACAGTTACAGAAAGATAGACAAGATGAAAAGGCAGAGGGCTATGTACCAGATGAAGGAACAAGAAAAAACCCCAGAAACACAACTAAATGAAGTGGAGATAGGCAACCTTCCAGAAAAAGAATTCAGAATAATGATAGTGAAGATGATCCAGGACCTCGGAATAAGAATGGAGGCAAAGATTGAGAAGATGCAAGAAATGATTAACAAAGACCTAGAAGAATTAAAGAACAAACAAACAGAGATGACCAATACAATAACTGAAATGAAAACTACACTAGAAGGAATCAATGGCAGAATAACTGAGGCAGAAGAACGGATAAGTGACCTGGAAGACAGAATGGTGGAATTCACTGCTGCGGGAACAGAATAAAGAAAAAAGAATGAAAAGAAATGAAGACAGCCTAAGAGACCTCTGGGACAACATTAAACGCAACAACATTCGCATTACAGGGGTCCCAGAAGGAGAAGAGAGAGAGAAAGGACCAGAGAAAATATCTGAAGAGATTATAGTCGAAAACTTCCCTAACATGGGAAAGGAAATAGCCACCCAAGTCCAGCAAGCGCAGAGAGTCCCATACAGGATCAACCCAAGGAGAAACACACCGAGACACATAGTAATCAAAGTGGCAAAAATTAAAGACAAAGAAAAATTATTGAAAGCAGCAAGGGAAAAACGACAAATAACATACAAGGGAACTCCCATAAGGTTAACAGCTGATTTCTCAGCAGAAACTCTACAAGCCAGAAGGGAGTGGCATGATATACTTCAAGTGATGAAAGGGAAGAACCTACAACCGAGATTACTCTACCCGGCAAGGATCTCATGTAGATTTGATGGAGAAATCAAAAGCTTTACAGACAAGCAAAAGCTACGAGAATTCAGCACCACCAAACCAGCTCTACAACAAATGCTAAAGGAACTTCTCTAAGTGGGAAACACAAGAGAAGAAAAGGACCTACAAAAACAAACCCAAAACAATTAAGAAAATGGTCACAGGAACATACATATCGATAATTACCTTAAACGTGAATGGATTAAATGCCCCAACCAAAAGACATAGACTGGCTGAATGGATACAAAAACAAGACCCATATATATGCTGTCTACAAGAGACCCACTTTAGACCTAGGGACACATACAGACTGAAAGTGAGGGGATGGGAAAAGATATTCCATGCAAATGGAAATCAAAAGAAAGCTGGAGAGTAGCTATACTCGTATCAGATAAAATAGACTTGAAAATAAAGAATGTTGCAAGAGACAAGGAAGGACACTACATAATGATCAAGGGATCAATCCAAGAAGAAGATATAACGATTATAAATATATATGCACCCAACCTAGGAGCACCTCAATACATAAGGCAACTGCTAACAGCTATAAAAGAGGAAATCGACAGTAACACAATAATAGTGGGGGGCTTTAACACCTCACTTACACCAAAGGACAGATCATCCAAAATGAAAATGAATAAGGAAACAGAAGCTTTAAATGACACAATAGACCAGTTAGAGTTAATGGATATATATAGGACATTCCATCCAAAAACAGCAGATTACACGTTCTTCTCAAGTGCGCACGGAACATTCTCCAGGATAGATCACATCTTGGGTCACAAATCAAGCCTCAGTAAATTTAAGAAAATTGAAATCATATCAAGCATCTTTTCGGACCACAACGCTATGAGATTAGAAATGAATTACAGGGGAAAAAAACGTAAAACAGACAAACACATGGAGGCTAAACAATACGTTACTAAATAACCAAGAGATCACTGAAGAAAATCAGAGAGGCAATCAAAAAATACCTAGAGACAAATGACAATGAAAACACGACGACCCAAAACCTATGGGATGCAGCAAAAGCAGTTCTAAGAGGGAAGTTTATCGCTATACAAGCCTGTCTCAAGAAACAAGAAAAATCTCAAGTAAACAATCTAACCTTACACCTAAAGAAACTAGAGAAAGAAGAACAAACAAAACCCAAAGTTAGCAGAAGGAAAGAAATCATAAAGATCAGAGCAGAAATAAATGAAATAGAGACAAAGAAAACAATAGCAAAGATCAATAAAACTAAAAGTTGCTTCTTTGAGAAGATAAACAAAATTGATAAGCCATTAGCCAGACTCATCAAGAGAAAGAGGGAGAGGACTCAAATCAATAGAATCCGAAATGAAAAAGGAGAAGTTACAACAGACACCGCAGAAATACAAAGCATCCTAAGAGACTACTACAAGCAACTTTATGCCAATAAAATGGACAACCTGGAAGAAATGGACACATTTTTAGAAAGGCATAACCTTCCAAGACTGAACCAGGAAGAAACAGAAAATATGAACAGACCAATCACAAGTAATGAAATTGAAAGTGTGATTAAAAATCTTCCAACAAACAAAAGTCCAGGACCAGATGGCTTCACAGGTGAATTCTGTCAAACATTTAGAGAAGAGCTAACACCTATCCTTCTCAAACTCTTCCAAAAAATTGCAGAGGAAGGAACCCTCCCAAACTCATTCTATGAGGCCACCATCACCCTGATACCAAAACCAGACAAAGACACTACAAAAAAAGAAAATTACAGACCAATATCACTGATGAATACAGATGCAAAAATCCTCAACAAAATACTAGCAAACAGAATCCAACAACACATTAAAAGGATCATACACCACGATCAAGTGGCATTTATCCCAGGGATGCAAGGATTCTTCAATATACGCAAATCAATCAATGTGATACACCATATTAACAAACTGAAGAATAAAAACCATATGATCATCTCAATAGATGCAGAAAAAGCTTTTGACAAAATTCAACACCCTGTTATGATAATAACTCTCCAGAAAGTGGGCATAGAGGGAACCTACCTCCACATAATAAAGGCCATATATGACAAACCCACAGCAAACATCATTCTCAATGGTGAAGAACTGAAAGCATTTCCTCTAAGATCAGGAACGAGACAAGGAGGTCCACTCTCACCACTATTATTCAACATAGTTCTGGAAGTCCTAGCCACGGCAATCAGAGAAGAAAAAGAAATAAAAGGAATACAAATGGGAAAAGAAGAAGTACAACTGTCACTGTTTGCGGACGACGTGATACCATACATAGAGAATCCTAAAACTGCCACCAGAAAACTGCTAGAGCTAATGAATGAATATGGTAAAGTTGCAGGATACAAAATGAATGCACAGAAATCTCTTGCATTCCTATACACGAATGATGAACAATCTGAAAGAGAAATTATGGAAACACTCCCATTTACCAGTGCAACAAAAAGAATAAAATACCTAGGAATAAACCTACCTAGGGAGACAAAAGACCTGTATGCAGAAAACGATAAGACACTGATGAAAGAAATTAAAGATGATACCAACAGATGGAGAGATATACCATGTTCTTGGATTGGAAGAATCAACATTGTGAAAATGAGTATACTACCCAAAGCAATATACAGATTCAATGCAATCCCTATCAAATTACCAATGGCATTTTTTACGGAGCTAGAACAAATCATCTTAAACTTTGTATGGAGTCACAAAAGACCCCGAATAGCCAAAGCAGTCTGGAGGGAAAAAAAATGGAGCTGGAGGAATCAGACTCCCTGACTTCAGACTATACTACAAAGCTACAGTAATCAAGACAATATGGTACTGGCACAAAAACAGAAACACAGATCAATGGAACAAGATAGAAAAGCCCAGAGACTAACCCACGCACCTATGGTCAACTAATCTATGACAAAGGAGGCAAAGATATACAATGGAGAAAAGACAGTCTCTTCAATAAGTGGTGCTGGGAAAACTGGACAGCTCCATGTAAAAGAATGAAATTAGAATACTCCCTAACACCATACACAAAAATAAACTCAAAATGGATTAGAGACCTAAATATAAGACTGGACACTATAAAACTCTTAGAGGAAAACACAGGAAGAACACTCTTTGACATAAATCACAGCAAGATCTGTTTTGATCCACCTCCTAGAGTAATGGAAATAAAAACAAAAATAAACAAATGGGACCTAATGAAACTTCAAAGCTTTTGCACAGCAAACGAAACCGTAAACAAGACGAAGAGACAACCCTCGGAATGGGAGAAAATATTTGCAAACGAATCAACGGACAAAGGATTAATCTCCAAAATATATAAACAGCTCATTCAGCTCAATATTAAAGAAACAAACACCCCAATCCAAAAATGGGCAGAAGACCTAAATAGACATTTCTCCAAAGAAGACATACAGACGGCCACGAAGCACATGAAAAGATGCTCAACATCGCTAATTATTAGAGAAATGCCAATCAAAACTACAATGAGGTATCACCTCACTCCTGTTAGAATGGGCATCATCGGAAAATCTACAAACAACAAATGCTGGAGAGGGTGTGGAGAAAAGGGAACCCTCTTGCACTGTTGGTGGGAATGTAAATTGATACAGCCACTATGGAGAACAACACGGAGGTCCCTTAAAAAAACTAAAAATAGAATTACCATATGACCCAGCAATCCCACTACTGAGCATATACCCAGAGAAAACCGTAATTCAAAAAGACACATGCACCCGAATGTTCATTGCAGCACTATTTACAATAGCCAGGTCATGGAAGCAACCTAAATGCCCATCAACAGACGAATGGATAAAGAAGTTGTGGTACATATATACAATGGAATATTACTCAGCCATAAAAAGGAACGAAATTGAGTCATTTGTTGAGAAGTGGATGGCTCTAGAGACTGTCATACAGAGTGAAGTAAGTCAGAAAGAGAAAAACAAATATCGTATATTAATGCATGTATGTGGAACCTAGAAAAATGGTACAGATGAGCCGGTTTGCAGGGCAGAAGTTGAGACACAGATGTAGAGAATGGACATATGGACACCAAGGGGGGAAAACTGCGGTGGGGTGGGGATGGTGGTGTGCTGAATTGGGCGATTGGGATTGACATGTATACACTGATGTGTATAAAATTGATGCCTAATAAGAACCTGCAGTATAAAAAAACAAACAAACAAAACAACTAATATTAAACTTTCATTGGGTTATTTGTATGGAAATATGTTAATATAAATGGTTCAGACATTACATGAAATTTCTAAAAATCTTATATGTGTATTTGTATGGAAATATGTATGGAAATATGTTAATATAAATGTTTCAGACATTACATGAAATTTCTAAAAATCTTATATGTTCTGCTATAATGTTATAAGTAATAATCCTAGTTATTACTTTAAAATGTATATCTCAGAAATAACTAATTTTCTTGTCAACTGCATTATTATGAACTTTCATCAAATCTTTAACTGTGGTCGTTTTTAAGTCTTTTCTCATTTACAGACAGTTCTGGGTGTACTCTGATGCTTTGGCAAATATGTTCCTAGTAAAGGGTTTCACCTTCAAGAAATTCATGGCAAAGACTCTGACAAGTACAGGGTTCTGGTAACTGACTGTACTGCTGAACTGAATGAATAAGCATTTTCAGCACTCTCATGAAAAACTGATGAACTCAAAAAAGTGCTAACAAAAGATCAAGATGAAAAAAAAAAATTTAATTACATGGGACTGAGTGAACTGATGAGGAGGAGTATAATTTTTGTGACTTTCTGTCTGAATTTAAAAAAAAATCCCACAAGGACTCAGAGGCAAAGAATATACACATCAATTTTCACTGCAAAGTAAAGGAGCTGTTACAGTGGAGGATTACTGGACTGAATGTCAATATTATGACATAGTATGAGTGTGTTTCAGGTTTGGTCATTGCAATCGTTGTTGCTTTTGTTGTGGTCATCCATGTACAACGCTTCGTGTCAGTCTATTTATCTCTTGTAAAAATAAAATACACTGTGTGTGTGTGAAAAACAATGTCAACAAACAATAGGTGCTGAAGAAGTTGTGGAGAAAAGCGTAACCTCTCGGTCTGAGTGGGATGTAAACTGGTAACGGCCAAATAATAGGAACAGGACGGCAGTGCGTTTAAAGGTAAAAATTGAGTCACCATATGATCTGGAAGGCCCACTATTGGGCCTGTCACCTGTGAAAGCCAGAATCAAAAAGGCACGGGATGGAAAACCGTGTAATGCAGCAGTATTTACAACAGCCAAGACATGGAAGCAAACAAAATGTCCATCAACAGATAAATGGACAAAGAAGAAGTGGTACACATACCAAATGGAATAGTAGCCTCGGGAAAAAGATGAACAATGCCGTCTTCAGGACTACAGATGAGCCTAGAAATAATCATATTAGGTTAAGTAAGTCGTCAAGAGGGAATGACAAATATCCTATGATACCATGTATACATGTTATCCTAAGATTGCTACCAATGAACATATTTCCACAGAAAAAGACACTCACGGACTTATCAAACAAACTAATGGTTAGCCAAAATGAAAGGTGGGAGGATGGATAAATTAGGACTATGGGGCTAACACAGATATACTAATGTATGTTAAATGTATATAAACATATAACATATAAACTATATGAATTATATAGTCACCAATACATATAAAATATAGAATGACAAAACACCTACCAAATACCAAGGGAGGTCTACGCAACATTCTGTAATAACATACACACAAGGTAACAGAATCCGAAGATGAACAGACATATGTAGGAATCATTGAGCAGATTCTGTACAGCCAGAAAACCACAACACTCTAATCAAATTTACTCCGATAAGAAATAGAAATTAAATTTAAAAAAACAAACATAAGTAAGGTGACATAAACTTCTGGGGGCTTGTCTCAGCACATCCCACTCTAATTTACAACCTTGGAACACTACCTCCAGGAAGACTCTTTTGCACTAGCAACAAGAGTGGAGAACGTAATAATGCTGCTGCCTTGTGGCTGTTTCCCATAACAGCAGCTTTAAACCAAGTGCTAATGGTTGCTTAAGAGTCACAAGGACTGCAGGGCTATAAATGACACCTGTCCTCAAAAAATGCCCTGGGGTAGGGAATAGGCAAGAAAATTCTACACATGACAAATGTTTCAAGAAGTCAATATGAAGAGGGAAGTTGTAGTCCGTCTTTAAAAAAAAAGGACATGCCTAAAGCTCAGTATACGGAATTATTAGCCACATGCAAATCTAACGTGAAAAAGGTTTCAGCTCACACCAGTCAAATGACCATCAGCAAAAAGTCTACAAACTATAAAGGCTGAAGGGCTTTTAGAGAACTCTGTACCTTCTAGCTGCTGGTGGAACGTAAAGTGGTAACAGCACTGACGAAAACAGAATGGAGCTGCTTTAAAAGGTAAAAATTGAGCTACCATATGATGTGGCAGGGCACCTTTTGGGCCTATAAGCTAAGACCACCAGAATCGGAAAGACAGAGACAGGCAAATGTGCACTGCAGCAATATTGAAATAGCCAAGACATGGAAGCCAAAAAAAGGTCCATAAACAGATGAATGGACAAAGAAAAAGTGGTATATGGACAGAATGGAATAGTAGCCTAGGGAAAAAAATGAACAATGCCATTTTCAGGACTACAGAGGAGCCTAGAAATCATCATATTAGGTTAAGTAAGTCAAGAGGGAATGACCAATATCCTATGATATCAGGTATACATGTTATTCTACGATTGCTACCAATGAACATATTTCCACAGAGAAAGACACTCACAGACTTATCAAACAAACTAATGGTTAGCCAAAATGAAAGGTGGGAGGATGGATAAATTAGGACTATGGGGCTAACATACATATACTAATGTACGTTAAATGTATATAAACTCTATGAATTAGATAGTCACCAATACATATAAAATACATAATGACAAAAACACCTACCAAATACCAAGGGAGGTCTACTCAGCATTCTGTAATAACATACATGGTAACAGGATCCGAAGATGAACAGACATGCGTATGAATCATTGAGCAGATTCTGTACCAGCCAGACAATCAAAACACTCTAATCAAATTTACTCCGATAAGAAATAGAAATTACATTTCAAAAACAAACATAAGTAAGGAGACATAAACTTCTGGGGGCTTGTCCCAGCACATTCCAGTGTAATTTACAACCTTGGAACACTACCTCCAGGAAGACTCTGTTGCCCCAGTAACAAGAGTTGAGAACGTAATAATGCTGCCGCCTTGTAGCTGTTTCCCACAACAGCAGCTTTACACCAAGTACTAATGGTTGCTTAATAGTCACAAGGACTGCAGGGCTCTAAATGACACCTGTCCTCAAAAAATGCCCTGGGGTAGGGAATAGGCAAGACAATTCAACCCATGACAAATGTTTCAAGAAGTCAATATGAAGAGGGAAGTTGTAGTCACTCTTTAAATAAAAAAGGACATGCCTAAAGCTCAGTATAAGGAATTATTAGCCACATGCAAATCCAACTTCCAAAAAGGTTTCAGCTCACACCAGTCAAATGACCATCAGCAAAAAGTCTACAAACTATAAAGGCTGAAGGGCTTTTAGAGAACTCTGTACCTTCTAGCTGCTGGTGGAACGTAAAGTGGTAACAGCACTAACGAAAACAGAATGGAGCTGCTTTAAAAGGTAAAAATTGAGCTACCATATGATGCGGCAGGGCACCTTTTGGGCCTATAACCTAAGACCACCAGAATCGGAAAGACAGAGGCAGGCAAATGTGCACTGCAGCAATATTGAAATAGCCAAGACATGGAAGCAAAAAAGAAAAGGTCCATAATCAGATGAATGGACAAAGAAGAAGTGGTATATGGACAGATTGGAATATCAGTCACACAAAAAATAAAAGAATGGCATATGCAGCACCACAGATGAGCCTAGAGATAATCACACAACGTGAAGTAAGTCAGAATGCGAAAGACAAATGCCCTATGATGTCCCTTATGT